>NC_092587.1:191352500-191655769 GCF_047663525.1 Anas platyrhynchos | reverse complement strand
CTGTGACTTCCCTTTCATTCCCCAGGTCTTCCATTATTTCTTACTTCTGGGGCTCCTTTTAATTGCTGCCACCTTCCGTTTGCTCATTTGTCATAGACTTGAAGATAATCCCCTTGGATTGGCAACAATAACAATTGTGATAAGTCATATTTTCCATTTGTTGCTCCTACTAGAGGGTGTCAGGGTTATGGGATTGCTAAACTCCATAAATCATAAATATTTAAAGTCATTAATATAAAACGTGAATCACAAACAAACAAACAAACAAACAAACAAACAAACAAACCACTCTGGGAATCACTCACAGATCACTCACAGAAGTATTAAGTGATAGTAGTGGTGGTACCTCTCTCAAACCATGCAGTCTAGTAGTTAAGTAACTTCCCTGGGAGACAGAGCTGACAGGGGTAATACTTACTTTGCCTGATTAAGATCAAGGGTTTAAAATAAAGCCTCCTGTCCTGATCAGGATTTTATTGGGTTTTCTATGGAAGTTAATATTTCTCATGCTACTTTGTATTATTTCCAAGTTTCATACAAGAATATTTATAGGAAATTAGCAGAGGGCTACCACAGCCTAACAGCACTCCATGGTCTCAGGAATAAAAAACATTTTTGAAAATGTAACCACAGCTTTTTGGTTGCATAACAAACATTTGTGCTTTTTTCCAGTATGACTAGCTGGGGGAAACATGTATTTTCATCCCTCATCTGCCGTAATAGAACATATTACTTCCATTTGAAGGCATAAAAACTGTGACTGCTGATCCTACTGTAAGGCCTAGCCCTGGATCCTACTGTAAGACCAGGCATGATGACTTGCAGGTCAAGGATAGCAAAGCCACAGGAGAATAAGTCTCAGGTGGTCTTAGCAGCTTCCTTTCTTCTCAATGTACATCAAAATAGATTGTTCTGTAAGTATTATAGAGTCTGTAGTCATCCATAAAGCTACCAAACATGTTATTTCAAATGCAACTATCCTAGGAGAAATCCTGTTGACTGTGTAACTTCCTGTGCAAGATCAAGAATGGGGCTATCCATTCACAGATTCCAGACATGGGTGGAATATTGAACAACGTTGTCCTTGTGACAACAGTAACAGCAGCCTTCAGTAAAATCAGAACCAATGAGCTTGGCCTGATCTGGTCTCACCTCATGCCTGGTTTGAGAGAGCTAGATGGTGGCTTGGAATTGTGGGCTTCACACACTTAAGATTGTATCTATGAAGTCCTGAGCAATATTCTGAGATTGTAATCCTGTCAAAGGTAAAGATGTATTTATTGTTTATTTGAATGTATTTTAAAGTCCTTATGATACAATACTCCAGAAGCTAAACTTTCCTGTTCACTCAATTATAGAAAGGAAATTGTATCTGATGAAAAGAATCCACACAACTTTCATTTTCCTCTCACCATGAACCAGAAGGAAAGTACTAAATGATAATAAAAATTATAGCTAACTTTAATTCCTTGACACAAGAAAGTTTTAACTACTTTTTCTTTAAAAAAAAAAAATGGAAAAAGAAAAAAAAAAAAAGTGAAAGTTTTTCATTGTTTTTTGTGGAAACCAAAGCAAAAGGGAAGACTAAGTCTCATACATTTTTTCTACAGTAAATTTGACTTTGTTACTCAGCAAAGTCAGTCCTGAATTTTTGGCTTGTACTCAGACATAAAGAAGGAACTGAAAAGTTTCTGGGAATCTCACTCATAATTTTAATTCTGAAGAATGGCTGAATTATTATATCTTTCCTGAGAAAAATATATTTTATCCTCAAAAAAAAAAAAAAAAAAAAAAAGTAGTGAATAAAATAATAAAATTGAAGAAAATACGCCTCTGGCAAAAAAAACACAGACTGGAAAAACTAAACAGAAACAATAAAAATCTAACAAAGACAGGACAATCATGGCTAAATATGTTGCCCGCAGTAAAAGACATCATTAAGTGGTATTCAGTTTAGGTTCAGTTTATATGTATATGACTAGCTTTCCAGAATCCATTAATGAATTACTTTTATGAATACATTTACTGTGGATTAAACTTCAAAACCCCTAGTTGATAAGAAAACTTAAAAAAAAAAAAAAAAAAAGATTTAGGAAAATTAGAATGCTTTTTCTTTTTATTTTTTAACAAAGGAAAATATTTTTAATTATAAATCCTTTTAATTCCCTTTAAAAATTATTTCTAAAAACTTTATTCACAGCCAGTTATAATCACATTTAAGATAGCTAGATAGCAAACACCAACCAATTTTTTAAAAGATTGAAAAGTCAAAGAAGTTACAAAGGATAGAATAAGAGAGAAAAAATGGAAGAGTCACTTTATAGAAGTTGCTTTATAAAAATAAAAGAAATAAAAAAAAAAAGAAAAAGAAAAAGAAAAAGAAAAAGAAAAAAAAAAAAAAACAGCAGACCTTAGGGGATTCAACTTTAAATAATGACTTCAAAGCAAATTTTGAAGCAGGAGTAACTGAATCTTTTTTCCATACCGGCACTAAGGACTAGAGAATTCATTGTGCTGTGATGACAAAGGAGATGAAGCTGAATGACACCAAACTGGCAATCTAGTGACACATTTTTGTGTTTGTGTGTCTCATATGTGACGGGCTGAGATAGTCAGGCTGTTATATCAGCATGCATATGGTGATTTTATGTGAGAAAATAAAAGAGATTCCCCCCTTGAGACTTCTTTTTGTGGCTGAATTATCCAAACAAATAAATAAATAAATAAATAAGAAATAAAATTAGATGTGTTATTCTCTCATAGCAATCATGTACTATACCCAGGGTTCATCTCCAGATAACTCCTCATCTTATTTCAAGAATGAAGTGAGCTGTAGGATTAATCCCAACATGGTCAGCATTAAATTCACAAGGTCTTTTGCTGGCAGTTCAGAATTGGTTGTCACTGTAGTCCCATCCACAGAATGGGCAACATCAGCTGCAGATAGGTTCATATCATGAAGTACCTGTAGTTACTGATGTCCTAAGCTCTCTTCTTTTGAGGATACCGTTCAGGCAGAACAAGTTCCCCAAATTTCATTCCTATCTTACTTCTGTTGCAAGAGATACAGAAAAAAAAATCACAGCTTCCTACCACTTCTCTAACATGTTCCACAATGAGAATTTTTGTACTATTATGCTGGCTAAAAAATGAAACAAAACAAAACAAGCAGGCAAACAAAAACAAATATCAACAACAAAACAACCAACCAACCATATATTGGGAACATGGTTTAATAGAGGTATTTGTGGTGGGGGGATAGTTGGACCAGATGGTCTTGGAGGTCTTTTCCAGTCTTAATGATTCTATGATTTTATGAACCAACCAATCATCAACAACAACAACAAACACAAAAAATAAGAAATTCCCTCTTCACCGTCTCCACCAACAAAAGAAAACAAACAACACATAAGACTGTATGAAGACTGTGTCTAAATAGACAGTGGTTTGGTAATGCGGAATATTTTTCTAGCTCAACATATGATTTCTAGTTTAGTTTAATAAAAAAATAAATACTAGTTTTGAGAATATGCAGAAAGCAGAGATAAGCAGAATTAAATATCGTAATTTCATCCACAAATGTTCTGTAGACTCCCTGAAGAACTGAATATAGAGTCCAGCCAACATCACCTACTGTCCCCTCCTTCCATTTATATATAGGTATGCATTATATAGTCTTCTCTCAGATTGATCTATTGTTAAGTTTCAGAAAGATTACAGTGCTGGCATAAAATGTAAATATTTAGGGCTACTTTTCAACTTGTATATTTGACAGATCAAGCTATTTTTTAGGATGACACCAGCAACAAACACCCTGTTCCATCCCTATTCACTTCTGAAGAAAGTTTCTTTCCTTCATCTTTAATTTATACTTGAGTTAGAACTTGTATTTGACAAGCTGGATCTACTTATGAAACATCTTTGAAAAAAATAGGGTTAATTAGGCTAAGACTAGAAATGCTGAGTTCCACAAAAATCAAATATAAAATCTGGCAGTTTTGTAAACATACTAAGATGTTTTGACTTAAGAGGAAATAGTGAAAAAATGAGGCAATAATTAGAGATGATTCAGGGTGTTCTAATCCCCAAAGCACTCCACATGGATCACTTTTCTTAAAAAAGAAAATTTAAGAAGAAAGTAAAAAAAAAAGATTTTTTTTTTCTTAAAGCAAAGAAAAAAAAAAGCTAATCAAGGAAACTCGTATAGAACAAAAATATGAAGTGGATTAAGTGAAACAGGGTGCTTCATGCTTTCTTTCATCCATGCTCATTTGTATTGTGGAGAATTTTGTTTCTATGAATATGAAGAGTGTACAGTCAAGACTGACTTCTATCCTCTACTTCCCTGTAATTTATTTCTGTGAAAAGTTATTAAATGCCTTCATGAAATTTAAGAATCTGTAGGTCCCCTCAAAATCATTTCCAAGAAAAACAAACAAAAAAACAAAGTCTGTTTACAGCACAGCTTCATAAATCTCAGAAAATCCCCATCCACAAAAGATTTACTACAAAATTTTGCTGCTATCATAAAATAAATAAATAATAATAAACAAACAAACAAATAAATAAAATAATCCTACACTAGAATAGTTAAACATAAATCAAGATATTTCCTCACTGGTTCATTCTGGAAAGCTCCTCAGAGTAACATACACTGGAGAGACAAATTCTAGCATCCCATTAAACCAAATGAACTCACTTGATCTCTGTTGGCTTTACGTTCTTTTTTTATGGGCATTGAATGATTTCACTGATTGAAATATCCCAGATTGGTAATTGAAATTATTTTTAAAGTAATCTGTAAGTACAACCAGGGAATATAAATTAGTTCAAGTAAGTTGTATTTAAGAAGCTTGTTTATTCAGCTATTCTTTCTTACCCAAAATGTCACAAAAAATATCTCCTTATGTACTGAAGGTCTTAAATATTTGGGTCACGTGCAGCCCAACTCATAGCCTTCTTTGTCTTCCTTAAACAGGACCTCAAAAATCACAAAAAAATAATTTTAGGAGTTCATTAGACCTTCTGGCAAAGTGTGGGATAGTTAGCAAGTAGGCATGACCATTTGACCAAAACTTTAACCAGGTGACTATAATGTATATCTGTGAGACTGATTGGTGGCTTTCTTTACAGTCACTGGAGAGAAGGGGTTATTTTACATCAAACCAGAATATACATGTAGTTTCTCGCCCTAATGGAGATGTCTAAAGAGAACTCATGGATACTACCCTAAAAGTTGTTATTAGCTGCAAAAAATAGTGGAGGTTCCCTGGCTCAAATATTAGTCTTTATATATCTTCTTCATTGACTTTTCTGAGATTAATTTCTGCCTAAAAGTTACAAAACTGGTTGGGCTTACCATTCCATCTTCTTTACATTTTCTGTCACTTTGACATTTTTGACATTGTTTAAAATGCTTTGTCAGGATAGTCAATACTTAAAGAAAAGATCCAGGTAGCCATTATTAGCCATCATTATGCCAATGGCATAAAAGAAATAGAGGAGAAGCAAACAAACAAACAATCAAACAAAAAACATTTTGAGACATACAAATAAATTCCATAAGTAAAAGAGTAACCATGACTATATCCTAGCTTTCCATATTCTATATAGATCTGTTTAGAAAAGGAAATGTAAAGACACCTCAGAAATCATTTCAAAAACCTGATTTGATTATTGCAATATTCTCTAAAATCGTACTAATTAGGTATTTACTGTATTGAGGGCTGGAAATAACATAAATAAAAATTGGTAAAGACTGCTTCCATAGCAACCTCATCTGCTATTCAACCAGTGTGTCATCTTGCAGCTAAATTTTCTTCTCCAACACTTTATTTGTCTCTGTATTAGTAAACTGAAGAGGACCAGGGCCCAAGCTCTGCTCCAGAGTGTCAATTTGTCCATATTACTTCCGTGTTACATATGACGAGCAGTTCTGGATTTGTGCTGGCTTCTGAACTGATGCCAGGCATTTGGCTGAGACATTGGCAATTGTTACAGGCTAAAACTGTCAGGAATGCTGTTAGCAGTTAAGCAGTGTGGACAATAATACATCAGTGCTTGGATCTGTGCTTTTAACCTGCTTGTTTTAGTATAGTCATAACTTTAATGTCTCAGACTCTTGTTCACATTCAACCTTTTTTACTTGACAAAGAACAGGCTTAAAGGAAATGCAGAACATTTTTTTATTATAATTATTTTTAATATAAATCATAAAGAAGTCCAAGAAACTGCAAATAGCCATGGAAATATTACATGAAATATATAAATGATAATAATTATTGTAATAATAATAATAGTAATAGTAATAATAATAAATATAAACTGAAAAACAGGAATTATATTATTATCCCAAAGTTATCAGAAGTACTATAAAGATATCACAAAAGCAAAGCCCAAGTTAGTTCAATAGAAAAATGAGGTGCAATATTAAGCAACGTATGTGCAGTATACCTCTGCAATAATTTTTAATATATTAGTGTGTCAACTCACGTTTATATATTTTACAAAATATCACTGTTCAATTTGCAGTTCATATCCATGCTAATAGTATTTAGATTTTTCAATAAATATATTAAAAAAAAAAAAGACAGGAAACAAAAAAACATCACTTTTCCATTTCCCATTTTTCACATTTCAGATTTTGGAACATAACCTCAGTGATGAAGAAAATGGAGCCAAACTAGCTAATTTTTCCATTGCACAGAACACAATGCAAACCTGAATTTTTACCAGCTTGATTATTAAGGAAGTCCATAACACATCACAGACTTATGTTCAAATGATCTCATAAGGGATTGTCAATTTATATGCCCAGAGATAAACTAATAGTCCTTCCTCTGCAAAGCTAAATCTTTGAATCATAAAATTATTTTGGCATTTTCATCCTTGATATTATAAGGTCTGAGGACATAAATGTTGCTTTTGATCTCTTCTTTTTCAGTCAGTCACACATGGATACTTCTGAGACATCATATCTTTCACTTCATATGTCTTAATTCTGCCAATAAAGTTTTGAAGATTGTAGAATGTTTTTTGCTAGGATAGTCTGCCTCACTGTGTGAGTATACAGTAAGCTACTGACTTAGAAATGTATGTTTTTCTTGCAACATTATTGTTTTTTGAGTATATAAAAAATGAATGCAATTATAATACAGCCGTATATGAAAACAAATATTCCAAATGTTCTAAAAGATAACATGCTAAGTGATCACTGTGAAACTTGGACATAAGATGGTCATATGGGCCTTTAAAAACTAATTGAGGCCATCTGCTGACAATAAATAAATAAATAAATAAATAATCAAACTAACAAAATATCCCTAATACTAATACTAATACTAATACTAATACTAATACTAATACTAATACTAATAATACTAATACTAATAATAATAATTGCAGTTAGGGTGTGTGAAAGGCAAAACAGAATGTGACAGGAATCTAAGTGTGTTCAACTGACAACTTGGCTGTGTTTAGCAAAAAAAATGAACATGACAAATATTTTGTTATTGATGCAAAACTATTGTTATTGATGCAACACTAAAGATTTACTTCATGGAACAATACCAGGATTTTTGAATGGACATCAGCTCACAAAAAGCACATAAGAATAAGAAAAGAAATCTTAAAATGATAAATAAAATCTCATGACATAAAAGCCAGGAGTATGATCTAGCAATTAAAACAGAAAAAGACAACTATAGAAAGTTAAAGATACTCCACCTCTCTTACAGACTTCTCTGAGAGAGAAACAGCTTCTTTTGAAAATTCCCACTGCTCTCACTAGGTGAGAAAAGCTTTGCTGTGGCAGACAGAAATTAGCCACATCACATCCAATTGCTGGGAGCATCCATATTGGAAGCACTTCAAGAAAGAAAATGTAAATAAGTAAAATAGGATTTCCACTTCTGCCTGAGCCACAAAAAGCAGTGGTAGCATACCTAGAGATAAAAATGACCTGTATGGCATGCTAGTGAACAACATGAAAAAAATGATAATGGAACTGCAACAGTGGATGAAGAGAGAAAATAAGTTGTACATGCACATTTACACTCTATGAACCATGGAAAACAAAACAAAGCATCAACAACAAAACCCCAGCATATTGCCAAGCCTTTCTACTGCCTTAAAATACCTCATTCTCCAAAAATGCTTATAACAACAATTACCAATTCAGATAGCAAACAAGATTATCCATATGCAATGTCAAATGGAACAAAGAGCTTTCCTATCTCTCTGAGGAAATTAAAACCAGTTGAAGATACTGAGTTGGCTGACTCCTCATTGGCAGGATGTGTTTTATGGTATAGTGGCTGCCACTCCTGCAACAATATGAAGGAACATGTTTTTGTACCACAGTTGTAATGAAGGTTTATCACAGACAGAAGAACATGAAGGAAAATGTGATATAGCGACTCTTCTACATTTTTTTATTAAAATCTCTATTATAGTACAAAGAAATAAAGAGTTTAGAAACCCAGTGCTGCCAGTGATCATGTCTGATCCAACAAAGAAATATCCAGTGCCAGATATTCTAGATGGGTATATTACTAAAGGGGTAGTTTTACTATGATACCAATAAAAGCTACCCTATGGGGTAAAAAGGACTTAAATATTATTTATTTATTTATTTATTTATTTATTTATTTCTACCTGTGTAATGTCTGTCTCCTTTTTACAGTAGCTCATGCTAAGAGTTTGGTTTAAATGCTGTTTCCGTACAGTTCATTATAAAACTGTCTTTTGCATGAGTTCTTTCAAATATTTCTAATTCTATCTGTTTAAGCTACAATCACAACTTTCTAACTTTGTAATTTTACAAAGAAAAGCCCCGGCACCATCTAGTAAAATCAAGATTGACAGAAATCAAGATTGACAAAAAAAATCATATGGAAGTCATTTAGAACAAATTCAAGGGGGAGGAAACCACATCCCAAATACATGCTACTGCAGCTCCTAAAAATCTGGTTATTAATACCCATCACCCAGCTCACTCAATTCGCTTTCCATAGGATAAACTTCAACTCTTTGGTTCCACAAAATTGTGCAAGGATATCAGTTTGTCTCTCTTTTCCACTGTCTCATCTACAGACCAAATCATTACCGTTTTCATGCTGTTGCGCCAGTTCTCCCACATACATTCTGCCCTGTTAACATACACTATCACCTTAATAAACTTTAACATGGCTGACCTATTTGGCAATCTTTTTTACCCTTCTTTTTCCCTTAGGTCCTTTACTCCTCTCACTTTCTGAGCTACCCCTCTGTTCTGCAACTGCTCAGGCACCCTCCTTTATTTTGCAGTCCTCAATGCTGATGGATATGTCTCTGCCCTTTCCTTCTCCGCACAGTTGCTTGTGTTCACAGCTTTCTCACAGATCTCCCAGGTCCCTCTTAGGCCATTTCTTCTATCGTATTTTTCAGACTGTTATTATTCTTCTCTGGAACTTCCCAATCTCTCTTCTCAATTTCTTGAACTTGTCCCTCTAATTTGCATGCTACACTGTCCAAAATGACCTTGCAGTGTCCATCCATATCCAGTCTCAGTTCTTTTTCAGTTCCTTCCTTTAACATCTATTTCACAACCTACTGCCAGATTGTGTGTGTGTTTTTTTTTTCACACTGATTGGCAGTAAAGCTCTATCATTCCACTCTCTCACTCCCCCTCCCCAACTGAAAAGGGGGAGAAAATATAATGAAAAAAGGTGCATGGGTTGAGATAATGACAGGGAGATCACTCACAAATTACTATCACAGGCAAAACAGACTCAGTAAAAAGATTAATGTAATTTATTGACAAATGAAAACAGGCAAGAGCATTAAAAACTAAAAGCAAACTAAAAACACCTTCCATCCCTCAGGAGCAAACTGCTCCAGAATGGGCCCCCACGGGTGGGCGGCAGCTCCCCCCAGACCCCCTGCAACTGCGTGGGCTCCTCTCCACGGGCTGCAGCTCTGGCCCAGGGCCTGCTCCTGTGGGGGCTCTCCATGGGCCGCAGCCTCCTCCAGGTCACATCCACCTGCTCCACCGGCAGCTCCTCCACGGGATGCAGCATGGAGATCTGCTCCATGTGGGACCCATGGGCTGCAGGGGGACAGCCTGCTCCACCAGGGGCCTCTCCAGGGGCCGCAGGGGATCTTGTGCTGCCTTGTGCGTGGAGCACCTCCTCTGCCCTCCTGCTGCACTGACCTTGGGGGATACAAGGCTGCTTCTTTTAGTTCTCACCCCTCTCTGTCTCTGAGTTACCATTACACAGCTGCCACCTGGGCTGTACCTGGGTTGGGGCAATCCCAGACAGGAGTACAGACGAGGCCAAGAGCTCATTGAAAGCAGCCCTGCAGAAAAGGACTTGTGGGTTCTGGTGGGTGAAAAGCTAGACATGAACCAACAGTGGGTGCTTGCCTCCCAGAAGGCCAACTGCACCTTGGGCTGCATCCAAAGTGTAGTAACCAGCAGGTAGAGGGAGGTGATTGTCCCGCTCTGCTCTGATCTTGAGAAGCCCCACAAGGAATACTGTATCTGGGTCAGGGCCCCAGCACAAGAAAGATGTGGACTCATTAGATGGGTCCAGAGGAGGGCTTCAAAGATGATCAGAGGGCTGGAACACCTATGAGAAAAGGCTGAGAGAGTGAGGGTTGTTTAGCCTGGAGAAAAGAAGGCTCTGGGGAGACCTCACTGAGGCCTTTCAGTACTCAAAGAGAGCTTATGAAAAAGATGGAGAACGACTTTTTACATGAGCAGATAATGATAGGACAAGGGGGAATGGTTTTAAGCTACAAGAGGGGAGATTTGGATTAGATGTTAGAAGAAAATTCTTTACTGTGAATGTGGTGAGACACGGGAACAGGTTGCTCCAAAAAGTTGTGGATGCCCCATCCCTGGAATTGTTTAAGGCTAGGTTGGATGGATCCCTGGGCAACCTGATTGAGTGGGTGGGATCCCTAAAAAAAATTATTTAAAACTAAATATCTTCAATGTCCTTTCCAACACAAGACATTCTATGATTCTGTGATGATTCTGTGATCTCAACTCACAAGCATATTTTTTTTTCATCCTTTTATCTCCCCTTGCTCTTTTGAGAAATGAGATCAAAAGAGCAGTATGGTGGTGCTTAGCTCCCCAACATTGTTAAAACACCTTGATGACTTACCTTGTTTTCAGTTTCTAAACCAAGACAAAGCCACAATGACTACAGGACCATTTTACATTTCAACAGAGAATATAAAAGATTATAGTCATCCTTATCTTTGTTCTTATTATTAGACATCCCAGCATACTATACATTCCATGATTTGAAAAATAAATTCAAGTTACTTCAGCTGCAGAGAAATCCTATGAATGCTCTCTCTGATACATTCCTTCAAGGACTCTTTTTCATCCTTCCCTAGCCTTCCTCTAAATGGCTTACCCTCTCAGTCCCTGATTTCTCTCTCTTCTCAATGTGTTAAGCTCTAGCATAAGGAAGCAGGATGATAAACTGAAGCAGGATGATAAACTGTATCTGTTCCTCTTTGCTGACCTGTCTACATATAGCAAAATCACTATAAATCACTATAAGAAAACCTTCTTAGAAGACATTTTCTTATACATTGAATAGCTGATGGAAAATGTGAGGTATTTTGGCATAGCACTGCCTGTGGTTGTTTCAGTTTTACTGAATACAGTGAGAAAGGAGAGAGATTCTGATTAAAGCCAAATATGTCTGATACTATTAATCAGCAGAGAATGAACTTGAAGCTATACCCAGCCCTCACCCCCAAAATAAATCCAAAACCAAAAGCTCAGCAATTTATTGCCCAGAACTCATTAATAACAAGTTAAATTGCATAAAGTTATGGGAACTTTTGACACTGAAATCCCTGTCTCTTGCTCCACTGACAATCAGATGCTGTTATGTAATTTTTCCCATATTACGGGATTTCTTATTCTTTCTGGCTGATGCATAAGCAGTGACATCTGAAGGCCAAAGGTCCAAATGGCATTTGCAGATTTGATCCATGCACTGTAAGGAATGTGCCTGTAAGAAGGCAAAGGTTGATGAATTTCACACCATCCATCCTTCTTAGGAAGCCCTAAAGTTCAATGTACCTCATTTGTTTAGTGATTATCTTGTCATGTATGCTGCAGACGCACTATTAGATTTGTCTAGAACATGATAGCGCACACTCATCATTCTCAAAATGGATGTGGAAACCATCTCAGAAAATGTCATATGGACATCCAGAGGCTTTCATCTTTTCTGCTTAGTCTTTGGAATTGTACGTACAGAAGTTCCCATGAAAATCAAGAGATTTTTTTCATGGAAAGATTTTTTTATAATTTTCTTCTCCTGATTTTTTAGCTTCCTTGACTAGCCCTTTTTCTCTCAATTTTATACTTGGTGTATGAAGTGCTTAGCTATTGCACTGTCAATTGCAAATGAACAAGGACATGGTGTCCCCTCAACACGGCAGTATCTCACAAGTTGCACAGTTTTCAGCTTCTCCCTCACCTCTAAATGCCAATGACTTTTGGATCCCTTAGACTTATATCAGTGCATTTTAGTGCTTTGCAGTTACATCCCTGTCTCAAATCACAATCCTAATTCCCAAACATCTAATCTCTCCACTTTTCCTTTAAACATTTACCTGGGAAGATCAAGTGTTACAAGACACAGCTTCACACATTTATTTGTTTATTTATTTATTTATTTATTTATTTATTCTCAGAATTGGTAGGGTGATATTTCCAGGTTGTCTTTCCTCTTGCCCTTCTGAGGTCTGGCACTTCAAGGTTTGCAGAAGAGGAGGGGGTGAGACAGCCACTTCCCACACTGTTCAAAGGACCAGAAGATAGAATAGGCTAACTTGCTGGGCATTCTTACATCATTTCTTTCATCTTGTAGAAATGATGTTGCCTTTCTCTCTTTCTTTTCTCCCTAAATTCATTTGACTGTTGAGAGAAAAAGAAACACCTGTCTGCTGTCCATTATAATAACAGGCAAAACAGTCACTAGCAAGGTGTTTTCCCTTAAGCAGAGCTTAAACTTGCCAAAAAGCTGACAATTCTTTCATTTTTCAACTCCTGGCCCTCTTCCCAGCCAAAAAATAAAAATAATAAAAAAAAATCATTAGGTGAAGAAACAATGAACAGCGGCACTTCTGTGATCCACATTTTTTACTGAGAATCCTAAATGAGTCATGACTGTTATGAGAAGAAATTACTTGTGCCATCATCATAGGAAACAGTCCCAATCTGAAATGTTGGCAAAGGCGATTAAATTGATACGTGAGAAAACACTGGAGTGGATGCCCTTCTTATTATTACAGGCTGCCGAAAGGCACTGAGATGAGAGGAGACAACACTTCAGGGCTGGTGTACATGATCCTCATAAGATAACCTGATAACTTTTGTATGATGTACTCTCATGATGCTCAAGTAAGCATAGAACACACAAAGTGAGGTCCGACTGAGGTCTTTGTTCAACCTAAAATGTTTCTCCTCTGTAGACCTTGGTGTCCTTCCTTCCTGAGGAAGATAAAAAGCTTTGTAATCTGATAACTGGATAAAGAGGCACAAACACTACTATTTTGCAACTCTTTTTGTTACTTATACATGAGCCAAATAGTCAAGTAGAGCGCATCAGTAGGGAGTTTTTCCTTCAGTCTGTACAGACATTAATGGGAAAAAAAGACACAGGACAATATGCATGCATTCTGGTATGCCTATAACATACTTTTATTTTAAATTAATGTACTTGGCAGGTAATTAAACTAGACGCAGAAATTGTATAGTAGCCTCCAGAAGCCTCCTGTAGTGAAGAGGTAGAAGTATAGCTCTTGAGACAGAAAGAAAATGAATGCTTCATTTGGGTTGGTCCTCTGGGAAACGTGAATGACAGATTCAGACATAATAGATTTGATTGGAACCCTAATTGTTCAGATCACCGTTTCTTCCTGAGATGCCTGAAAGAGGCTCTACAAGAAAATCTTCTATGATTGTCATGGAAAAAGAGGAAGCTCAGGTCCTAAAGTAAGAAATCTCCCATGACCTTGAGAATCTTTTACCATTTATGTACTCCATATATAAGTTTCTTTCTTTTTTATTGATAGGGGCTACCTAGATTTATATCTTGCAAAAATTGTCAGTACAGAAAGGCTGTATTAACTTTTCTGAGGTTTATTTTGAAAGTATCACAGGAAAGCTCCATATGTCTTTCTTCATTTTCTTCTTTTACTTCTCTCTCTCAAATAAAATAAATAAATAAATAAATAAATTGATTTTGAATATCATTTTGTGATACTGTAGATATCGCATACTTTCATTATTAGTCCAGCAGCCAGAAAATGCATAAAGTCCATTTCATGGTAAAACCTGATCTCACACTACACATTAACCAGATCTTGTGACCATGCTGTAAGTTGTTTCTGATTTTAATCTTCTGAGTTTTCTTTCTGTATTTACCTTACTCTTTTGTCTATGCTACTGAATTTGGATGAAATTGAACATAGTGAAACCAATATTTATATTTTCTTGCTTATTGTGTTAATATTTGGCTTATAAACAAGTCTCTTCTCTTTGAGAGTTACTCAAAAATACTTATTCTGTCTGTGTATGAGAGGTGACATATAAAGAAAATTCCATTTCACAGGAAATTTTATAATACCTATGTCTGTTCTGTGTTACACAATGGAACAAAATTATAAAATATTAAAATTATCAAAAATTATATTCTGATAGAAAATTGAGCTAATAAAAATATCCCCACAATTGAAAAAAATTACTTAAATTTAAATTTTATTGTTTACTTAAATTAAATAAATTTTAAATTTTATGGTTTACTTAAATTTGAATTTTGTTGCTCTGCAAAAATGTTTATTTTTCCTAAATAAAATACTCCTTTACCAAATTGGTTAGATAGGATTCATTTCATGCTTTGAGATATTTTTAAAATGTTTTTATTTTGAGAATTGCATAGAAAACTCATCTTACAGAAAAAAAAAAATAAAAAATAAAAAATCAGATTCATGGTAGTAGAAGGGATGTATTATTCCCATCTTTATATTTGTATCAGAATTAAGCCAACTTGCTCAGAGATTTGATATTAAACAGGCAATTTGTCCCCACTAGCATACCTAAAAAGCTTACCTTTTTAAACTGTGTGATAAAGATGAGTTTAAAGCTGCTAGCGGGACTTTTATTTTAAGCAAGTTTAGGAGAAATTAGGAAAAGCAGCTTTCCTTTCTTACTATATAGATTATGGCTTGACTATATTTCTACTATATGAAGTTTAAATGACACAGTAAAGATGAGCATGACTCTGAATTACAGGATACAGCACAGAAGCACTTGGCAGAGACTCTTTGAAATATGTATAATTTCCTGTATAATTTCCTGCTTTTTTATGCTTGAAAACTGCAGTAGGCATAGTCTCCATATGCTGCTTTGTTCCATATGCAGGGCATGATGTATAATTCCAACTTCTATTTAGTGGTGTTCTGCTAATAAAGGATAATGAGATACCATAATATAGCAGTATAATTTATGAATAGGAATCAAATAAAGGTTTGCAAATGGGGTAAAATAAACAAGTGAGCCAACAACAGCAAGAAAAATACCATCTTCCCTCTACAACTTTTCTCTCCATAGTCTGCCCTTGAAATTAAATCAAAATCATGGAAAGCACTAATATCAGAACATTGTGAACCAGCTGTTTCTTACAGCTGACTAATTAGTCTGTATACCCAGCAAATCAAAAATATTTGTTACCGCTTAGGCAGAGTAATCCTACAGGGATTTGCATGTCAGTACAATGAACTTTCTCTGAAATAAGGGGAGAACCTCCTACTTGAAGCTGCAGCTCTCTCTAGGCACAGAATGAAAGGGTACTGGAGGGAAGAGAGGACTCAGCCCACACTGGAGTTGCACCACTTCCCCCTATCATCACCCCACCCAGCTCTCCCAGTGTTCCTTTGGAAGATTGGAAGGAGCAAATCCCCAGAACCAAAATGTCTCCTTGCTCTGATTTTTTTCTGTTCTCTCAGTTATGTGAATTGAGGCTGGAAAACAGAAAGGATGAAGGACATGCATGCTGACTGAAAGTGGTTACTTCCAGTATCTTTCTGTGACCCTGGCAACATACTTAATATTTTCCATACCACACAAATCTTTATGATCTGACACAAGGCTCAAGTTAATCCCTGCCTGGAAATGTAAAAATGACAGGAAACGATTTGATGATGCAGCTTTATCCATTACAATGACAGTGCCCATGGCTAACTATACTTTATACAATGTACATCCTTGCTCTTTCACTTTTATTCTCTTCTTCCATATGCCAGAACTAAGCTGCTCATGATTTGGGATGGATCAGGGCTTCTTTATATACAGAAAATGAGGTTGAACCTGAAGTAATGCTGCAGATGTGTTTTACATATCTGTTGTGAAATTGCGTTGTCAAGGTTGTACGTGGCTGTGTTTAGACCAAGGGCCAGGTCTGTCACCAGGACTGCACTCCACTCCAGCACCCTGATTAGTGGGATGCTTGACCAAGACAGAGAACACTGCAGCTCTCTCACAGCCTTTGGACTTACATTTTCCTTCTGGGGAAATGGAGGTCTAGTAGGGAAGTAGAATGGTGTTTTACTGGGTCACAATCCTATGTGGACCTGGGATCAGATTAGGTTGCTCTTCCAGAGTCAGGGAGAGCAAAACAAAGCAAATTCCACAGGGCTTAATAAGCCTCCAAGTGTTAGGTTAGGTGGTGAACTGTGGGGCAAATACGCCCTTCTTTTTGCATTCACACATACCCTGTCCAAATGTGGCTCCAGTACATGGCTGAGACTTCAAGGTACAACTGAAAAGTGAACAAATAAGAACTGTAGCACTCCTTGTTTGCAACCTGTTGGGAAGGAACATGTTAAATCCCTGGTGGCACATACTCAGGCAGATCTCCTGTGGTCTTGATTGTGACCATGTAGACATTGTGTCCATTGTGCGACAAGTGTTATAAATAGTGTCTATTGCTGCACTGAAGATGAAGTTGTGAGGTAATTTGCAATTTCCACTGTTGTAGGAAACATTTAGATGTACATTTATATAGGTGACCAATGATGTTAGCCAGTAAGCACCGGACAGCTGAGTTACCTTTACTACACAGCTCAGTTCTGGTATTCCCTGTTCTTGCCTTTCCTTGTAGGATCCAAGATACAGTGAGACCAGTCTACTTCTGGTATGGGATTTTTTGTACTATCAAAACACAGGGTGATACTGACAGAAAATGTAAACAACAGAAATAGCTGTTCAAAAGAAAAAAAAAAGTTTGTCTTTCATTCAAATTAATTATTTCAGGAAAGATTATCAAATGTAATGTATTAAGACAGAACAGCTACACAGCTATAAGAAAACAAATATATTTCCCAGATTATCTTTAGTGACTCTGTTACGTACTTCCAGTTTTGTTAAATTACATGTTATCTTGCTGAGTAATTTCTGCTCTGCTTTTGTTCATAAAAGTGTAAAAGAGAGAAGGAAAAAATAAATACAATACAATACAATACAATACAATACAATACAATAAAAATTTTGAATCTTATTTTTAGCCCTTCTGGGAATTCTTAAGCCGCAGAGGAATCACAATTCTTCTCAACTGGAAGTTATCCATAGCAATTTGGGAAATCATTTTTTGTAAATTTGAAAATTATATTAACAGAATAGAACACTTGCAATGTAGTGAGATGAGATTTATACCTTCAAGCAGGGAACAACATTCAGAAATTTTAAAAAGTAAGACGGAAGAGTGTAAGAGAACAAATAATCTTATGTAAAGAACATAAGTGCCATAATTTTTGCTCAAGATATTATACCCTTTATCTACACCAATTTCAGATGTAGGGCAGCAGAAAATATTCCCAAAGTTGTTATGGTAGAATATAAATGGACCCTTTGTAACAAAACAGTATACCATCAACTACCTAAAGAGCAGAATTTTAAAAGTTGGACAAAAATATGCATCATACTTGCAAAATCAAGTGCTGGTGCAAATATCTCGATGGGTACAGCTAGCTCCATTAAACGCTTCAAAGCCAAAGAGAATTTTACTACTACTGTTGCAACCTCGTGGCAATTTTTGAAGAAAATGTCATAGAGTCAGAAAATGTCGTTAACATTCTTCTACTTATATTAAAATACATGTTTGAAATGTTGTAAAGTAGTCAATATTCTCTGAATATAAGTGAGAATTCTGGTAGAAGCATAATAGGTTTAGTCAGACGCTCTCTGACTGAGAGACCTCTTATCTGAGGACCTCAGAAAAGCATGTGCCCTGTGGCATATGTAATTTTTTTTTTCTTTATATCTGTATGTCTTACTCAATAATGAATAGTTTTACACTCCTTAAATCTGCAGGATTTATATTCCAGGTCTATAATATTCCTTATTATACCTATAAAACAGCAACGTAGTATGATTTCTTTTGTAGAAAAGTAGATAATTTTACTGTGACAAAACATGGGTTCTTGTTATTGAGGGTCAAACCCAGTGCTCATAATCTAGTCATCATTTGCCTGATGACAAAGCTGTATCTCTGCAACAGTATGCCGGTATGTTGTCCATGACACTGCTATGAAATGTAGCTTAGGTGTCAGGAGTAGAATGAGTAGCATCCAATGCCATAATCTGAGGGCTTTAAAAATAAGAATCAGGCCTTGAACTGGAGCCAAGAGGACCATAGCTTCAACAATGTGTACAATTGCCTCAACAATGTGTACATCTGCAAAGTACTTGTTCCTTTTTCTTTCAGAACAATCACTGAATATAGAAAAGAGACAAGAGACATAATGAAATCTTTCACTCCAACTGTTGCTCCCTTTCATACTG
Source organism: Anas platyrhynchos (assembly GCF_047663525.1). NCBI lineage: Eukaryota > Metazoa > Chordata > Aves > Anseriformes > Anatidae > Anas > Anas platyrhynchos. The sequence continues at coordinate 191,636,910 of NC_092587.1, read as the reverse complement.
GGTGCACAACATGCCAAGTGATGTTTTGAACTGTATGTAAGAGGGTCTGCGATAAGCACCAAAAATTGGACAGAGAAAAATTTGTGGGAAGTGGTATTTTCCACTTTCTGCCTCCTATCTGAGCTGAAAAGTCAGGATAAGGCCTATATTAATACCTTTAGCAGAAAAAAAAAAAAAAAAAAAAAAGTCTTGAAATATTTGAATAGTACCTTCATATCACCTCTGTAATATGGTCTCCTGGCTTCCCCCATACTTCTGTCAGTAAATTAGCCTGTAAGGAAAAAAAAAAAAAAAAAAAAAAAGTGAGAGAGAGGAAAGAAAGGGAGAGAGAGAGAGAGATACAGATTGTCAAAGACCCCTTGAAAGCCTGTCCACTTCTGATGATTGAGTCCATCCCTTGATCTGCTTTTAAATAGGTCATCTAGAAGTATTTTCCTCTCAACTGTTCTTTAAAATGACCCACTTAAGAGGTTCCATTGTATCTTGGCACCATGTATTATAGTTTGTCATGATCCTTGTAGTGAGAAAATTTTCCCTAGTCTTTAACTCAGGTCTCCTTTGTCACAGGCCAGTCTGTTTTCTAGTTGTGCTGTCCCTCACAGACACAATAAACAACTGACCACAACTACTGTTTTTACAACCTTTATATAAATTAAAAGACTCTTTTTATGTCCCTTACCTCCTCTCCAGGACAAACAATCTCAGCTTTTTTAGCATTTTACTACTGGCCATACTTTCTTAGACTGTCATCATTATTACTGATTTTGGCTAGACTTACTGCAATTCATCTATACACCACATAAAGTGTTGTTTCAAAAAATAAAATAAAATAAAATAAAATAAAATAAAATAAAATAAAATAAAATAAAATAAAATAAAATAAAATAAAATAAAATAAAATAAAATAAAATAAAATAAAAATGGATAGTGTATAAATACAGCCAAAAGGGAGTTGCCATTTTACGGAGAAGTCCTGTTTTGGTGTAAGTTTGTTATAGTGTTTTGCTGGGGAGCAGGCAAAGGACAGCAGTTAGAATAATTGACTGAGAATTATAATATTTCTTACATGTTAAATATTCAAAATTGAGACAGAGAAAATTTTGAGAAGAATCAATATTATCTTTCTTTGCAAGACTGGAAGCGTTTGCATTTTAGTAATGAATTTACAAGAATTTCAGCTCTGAAGCTCGTCCTTGTTAAATCAAATTCAATGTCACAAATATTTACATAACGAAGGATAATTAGTACATCTGTAATCACTTTTGCTGGCAGTCCATGAAAGAGCTGAATGCTTCAACTTTAGCCCTTTAATCTAAAGTAAAGAATAAGTCAATGTTATGTAATCAAAACTATAAATATTGAACATAAAATTACCAATTAAGGTTAGGTACTAATAGGTCTCTAGGAACAATAATAATAAAAAATTACATCATTCTAATTCTAAGGAAAGTTATTAACTGAGATTTTGGTTTGCAGAATCTTCATTAGAACATCACCTCATTATTTTTTTTCAGCATCTGTTTGCACAGTAAATATAAAGCAAACACTGACTAACTCTGAGTGCAATAGCAGTGAAATTTTCATTATTTCAGAATTATTTTCAAAATTTCATCCACAAAGCTTTTGGAACTAATTGTAAACATTATAATTAAAAAGTGAAACAATGTTATTTTACTATTCAAATATTGCCTCCACATATTATGTACATTCCTCATCTTTATATATGCTTGTCTTTTAAGGGGGAATGTTTTTTTTTTTGGTTTGTTTGTTTTTGTATGTTTGTTTGTTTTGTCTTGTATGCCATTAGTCATGCCTGAGGTTCAGGTATATACTAATGCTGAATTCTGATGCCAGATGGGGTAAGGTTGAAACATATGCCCTCCACATTCACCCTTCCCACTTTCTTGTTTCCGTACAAAGGAAGACATGAGGTTGACATGTTAGAGGATCCATGTAGATGAGAGATGGATGTACTCATGAATGGATGTTCCATGTTCTGTATATACTGCCAGCTCTGGAGTGTTTTTCTACTGCTCTGATTAGACACATCTGCTGCAATAATTACTGCCATTTTCTTTCACACGTTATCTGCATTATTGTTAAAAACAACTGGACCAACTTTAAGTCTGGTGTTTTCCAGCTCATATAGAGAAATCTCTTGTTGTCTCTTGTTAGCCAATGAAACTGGAATAACATACCTCTATTAATTCTGATAGAGGTAGTCATACAATCCTGATAGCCAATCAAAGTAATTTTTTCCTAATTTCACCACTTCTTCCAATATATAAACCATTCTTATTATATTTCAGAATTTCAGTTAACATATACTTTTTTTTTTTTTTTCCACAAATATCTGGCTTAAATTTTGATGTCATTACATGCTACAAACCTGCAGGATGCCTTTTAAGTCACCTTGGAGAATAAAAGCTGCCCATTTACATTCTCTCTATGTAAACATGCAGCTAGTATCTCTTTATGGGTGTATTTCTCTTCATATTTTTCATTGGGTAGATATGGTATTTGTATGCCCCTTTTATTGTTATTATTATTATTATTATTACTAGTAGTAGTAGTAGTAGTCTATATCTCTTACCATAAATTATTGATTTCCAGGATTAGGAATTTATAATTTGACTCTTTTTCATGTGATCCATAGTCTGTTGTGCCTTATTTATGCTATTTGGCCATATTTATGCTATTTTAAATGTTGCTTTAGGACTTTTTTTCATATTCACGTTGCATTTTTCTTTCCAAAGTTAAATATGCACATTTTATATATATTAAAGCAAAGATATTGATACTGGAACAATTCCCTTTCTTATATCTATCTATATGATAGAGGAATTAAAATAATCATAGAATAATAGAATAGCCTGAGTTGGAAGGGACCCACAAGCATCATCTAGTCCAGCTCCTGGCTCCACATAGGTCTACCCAAAAATTCAGACCATATGACTAAGAGCATAGTCCAAACGCTTCTTAAACTTTGACAGGCTTGGTGCCATGACTATGTTCCTGTGGATCCTGTTCCAGACTGTGACAACTCTCTCAATGTAGAACCTTTTCCTGATATCCAGCCTGAACCTCCCTTGTCACAGCTTGACTCCCTAAACAAATAATATCTTAGTTAGCTACATGTCTTTAGTGCAGCTGATCTTCTCTGATTTAGATCAGTGACAATATTAATGCATATAAACCCTGTAACATTGCTTCCAGATTTTTCCTATGATCAAATATTTCAACCTTGAACCTTTTCATTTCATTATATATATATATATATACAATTAGAAAAATGATCTAGTTCTTGGAGTTGTCTATTGTACTTCTATTTTGTGAACTCCTTTCGTTTTAAGATTATAATCAAATAGATCTCTGAAACAATGTGGACCAAGTTGTTCCTTTAGCAGGTTTTAGACAGCTGCACAGCAAAGTAGTGTGAGACTTATTTACACATAGCCATTGAAGCATTCATTTCATTGATTCATAGGACAGTAAAAAGTCTTTGAGACAAAGATCAGCAATTTTGAGATGAAGTTGAAAAATATTTTCTATCCCCTCCTCCTGCCCATCGCCAAGTATTTAAAAATAAAATAAAAATAAATTGATGGATTTGTTGCCTGTACAGAAAGGTACACTGCATTCCTACATCTTGGATAATATTGATCTTGGATGCTGAACGTCTATCTTACATACTGTAATTATAACATCTATTTGCAAAAATCTAGTAATATATGGTATTACTTCTGTGAAAGGTAAAAGTAAAATACACAGAATCCTTTTTAACTAAAATGTGAAGCTAATACTGTGATTGATCCCACCAGAGCCTTAATTGTGAAAGTGAAATGGGCTAAATCATGTGATGATTTTGGGAGTCCAAAGTGAAACAGAGAATGATTTTCATAATCATTGAACACATTCTGATTATATTGACATAATTTGTTTCACTGGTATTCAGTATTTCTTAATTTCATCTACCCTAATGAAAAAAATTACACTTCTGAGTGTGAGCTAGTTATGCAAGGTCCTACATTAAGGCATCTCCAGGAAGTACTTGGTAAGATTTGTCTTCTTTCACTGGAAGAGAAGGCAGTGTGGTGGTTTTTACCTTGATGGGCAGCTGAACTCTACCACAACTGCTCTCTCACTCCCTCTCCTTAGAAGAAGAGGGGAAGAAGAAAGTATGCTGGAAAGAAAAATAAATAAATCATGGGCTGAGAAAAAAATAATTTGATTAAAGGGAAAGGGAAGAAGGGAAAACAAACAAACAAAACAAAACAATATAAACAAAAATGCAAAGATCACATGGAAGCTCAGAGGGAGAGAAAAGAAATAATTACTTTCTCCTTCCCATCAACAAGCAATGTTTGGCCACATCCCAGGGAGCTGGGCCTCAATACACAGAGCAGTTGTTTGGTAGGATAGACATTTTAACAATGAGAGTCTCCCCTCTTCTTCCTCTTTCCCACCTTTTATTGCTGAGTGTGACACCATATGGCATGGAATATCCCTTTGGTAGGTTTAGGTCAGCTGCCCTGGTGATGTCCTTTCCTCGCCTCTTCCCCACTCTCAACCTTGCAGGGGATTGGAGAGAGTCCCAGTGCTTTGCCAGTATTGCTTAGCAATAAACTGGTATGATGTCAATGTTGTTCTTGCTACAACTGCAGAGCACATCACTGTATGGGCTACTGCAGGGAAAGTTAATTCCATCCCAGCCAGACACAGCACAGGGAGTGACCAGTTTAGACGTGTTAAAAATTTGATTAACTCCCGCATACACACACCTCTACACCCATAGTTATAACAAGGTGAGCAGCTAAAAATAGTCTAAAATTAGTGTCCAATTTTGAAACATAGACAGCTTTAATGAAAAGGGCAGGAAGAATTAAAGAAGCTCTTAATTTTAAACCGGCGGCACAATATGACCTAAACAAACCAACATTTTAACAAATTATTAAACTAAATGGTAACTTCATGGAATTCCAGAGAATAATTGCTATATTACAAGGTACAGATGTGTCTCTTGCTTCTTTAAAGACTGCAGACATGCAACACTATGTCCAGAATGCAACACCACACCTAGTTTTGACAAATCCTGAATTATAAGTGAGTATTTGGGCAAAGGATGTCTCAACTGTCTCTGAGAGTGCATGCTTCTCTTCATTAAAACAAAAGACAGCATTTATTTTTCTCTTTCTAAAGTATGCATCTACAGTACAGGGTTCTAAAGTTATATGAAATTAATCCTGGTCATGGGAATTTGAAAATTAATCATCTGAGTAACAGACAGCTTTTAGAATTTGAACTAGGTAGTGTGAATATTTACCCACAAAAATATCTTTTTTCATTATTGTTGTTTGTCACAGGAAAAAAATAAAAATCCAAGGATTAAAAATCATTCAAATTATTCCCAAAGAATGTGTGTAAAATTTCATCAGTACACTTCACAGAATTTTGAGTGATTCACACAGAGGTGATAAAATTGCCTTGATCCCCTATTCAACAAATATCCCTGCTTGCAAGGCTATTGGAAGACACTAGCAGCTTGTGTTGCTACACTAGCAATCTCATTATCAGTGTAACTAAAAAGAAAAATAGAGAACTATAAGTAAAAATGACTTTGGGACGTCTTTGAAAGGAATAATCTCTCAATTTCAAAATCATTCAATTCAGAAGCATTGCTGGGATCAGGTACCATTATAGTAAATTGAATGTTTTCATTTGATTTATTAATTAAGGGCAGGAAAATAAATCCTTAAACTCGCTTCTAAAGGTTAAAAACATATACTTATCAGAGACTACATGTTTCTTAGAAGAAGAAAAAAAAAACAAAACTATTATATTTTATAAACATGGATTCCTTCAATTTACTTCATACTTCATACATTCCAACTTCCCATGTCACCTCCGCAAAACCATTAAATAGAAAATATTTCAGAAAATTTGAAATCTACCTGGATAAGATAAGACAAAGAACCGGGGTATCCATGAATAGGCTGATTTTCAGGACTCTGAGATCTGTCAGATCAACATAGGTATCTAGGTATCATTCCAGTGCAGGTTCAAATGTATAAATTAACTTTATGGATAGTCATCTGCTATAATTTGAAAGTTTTTCACAATAATGTCATTGGGATTGCAACTCCAAACACCAGAATTTATCAAAATTTAATTTAAACAATTAAAATGTTCTACAGAATTACAGCATAGTTTCCACAGCTTGCAAATATTTGTATTATTTACTACCTTTTTTTCCACTCCACAAAAAAGTATTTATTTTTCCTTGAGAAAAACAAACATGCTCAAAAAAAAAAAAAAAAAAAAAACAAACCCATTGTATTCTACATCATTCTGAAATTAATTACATTATTTTTGGCAAATAAATATTACATTTTGCAATATTAAAAAATATATATTACAAAAATGTAGTATAAGACATGGAAATGTGAGTTACAATAATATTGCAGGTTTCTATTTACACACATATATGCCATCCTTGATATGGCAACAGTGTATAGTCAGCTACTGCAGAAATTTCTTCAGTCTTGGTTCAGTGGCTGCTCAGAGAGGATCTGAAGCATCAGTTCTAATCAAAACCCAAAGCAGAGAAAAATATTTGCCTTTGCTCTTTGTTTCCTTTCACTTTTTCTCCTTCAAAGCCTTTTCCAAACAAATGCCTTGAATAGTTGCACACCATTATACCCACAAAATGCATTTAAAGCAAAAACAAAACAAAACAAAACAAAACAAAACAAAACAAAACAACCTTGAAGGGATGCCAAACGGACAAGTGTAAACAGCTCCTGAGTCAGCTACAGTTTGTAAGGAACTGTTAGTGAAGTGTTCAGCATGTGCTAAACCACCATACATTACCTTGATATCACTGGAGCATGCTAATGATGTGACTCATAAATGTATTTAGTCTCTCTCAAGGACACGGTGGCTCTATTCAAATACATTTGTTAGAAGAAATGTTCATTTTACAGCATTTTTTTTTCTTTCAGTTTGGCTCAGAGATCCTTCTCTTTTAGGTAGGACATGGGGAAAGAGATCAAAAGCAAGAATCCTAAGATTCTTCTGCCCCACTCTGTCCCTGTCTTCTTGCTCTGTTCTTCCTTGGGTACAATGTCTGTGAGGTCTTTGGGATTTGTGGAGGGCAGAAGACATTTCAGATGCCTAGTGTCTTCCTACAATCATGATAAAATACGTATTTGATCAGTTATTAAGAAAGATATGAAATAATAATTTCTGAAATCAGGTATTTACAGGGAAGCCTAAATTGGTTCAGAGTTTACTAAAGAGATCTGTGGATAATTTAAGATAATTTTCTATGGCTGTTACAGCAAGGAGGAAGCTCAGGCGGAGGAGATGAGAGCTAATGTTCTGCCAATATTTAAATGGAGTGACCCTTAGACATCAGCCTGATATTGATTGTGGGCAAAATAATGGAACAAGTGAAATGAGACACAAACAATAAAGAATTAAGGAGGGTAATTTATGCCAGCTAACATTTTGTGTAATATAGATGTTATTAAACTAACATAATACCCTCTTAATGAGATTACAAGTTTGACTGATAAAGGTAGCAGTGCTGATGGAATACAAATGCATATATAAACCTCTGAAAGGAACATGACTTGCATTTACATGACATGTTAATTGAAAAACAAAATACTATAAATCCAACATGATCTAGATTAGATACATGAAATAAACTGATGTCAAGCCTCTACTTTTAACTGTAAAGAGAGAATCATCTCGAGGGCATGCGTTTTCAGCAGAAGTCACTGAGATCCTTGATCCAAGCAATGATTGTTTTAAAATCAACATTAAAGACAGTATTTTTTACTCATATGTGCAGATTACCAAATTTAAGGGAGAAGTTAAAAAAAAAAAAAAAAGTGAAGAAGAAGAAGAAGGATAACTATTGCAGAAGTAAGTAATATGCATTTAATAAACATGAAAACATCATTGGCTGTTCTAAAAAAAAAAAAATTTGACCTCCGAAGTCTTTCAAAAGTTTTTACCTGATGTAGTAGATGATCAGTGAACTGTAAGCCTTTGACCTGATTCTTTCGTACTTCTATGTTCTTGGTCCACTAGCAAGATACCAAGAAGTTCAGACATATATGCTCACTGTGTTTAGAGTAATGAGTCCAGTTCTGGCTAACTGTAGCCAAGTGGTAACAATCTAGAATGCATATATCAGTGGGTATTTTCACACCTCAGCATTGAGTTTCTTGAGCTACAGAAATCCAAATATTTTTCAATAGGCAATAGTATTGAAGTTTAAATGAGTACAAGGTTTCCAAATTTTGAGCAGATTTTATTTCCAGTAGTGAAACTTTTATTGTTGTTTTGTTTTGTTTTTGTTTTTGTTTTTTTTTTTTTTCCCCAGGAAAAACATTTCATTTCTGCAAAACTGGTACCCATAATCCTTTTTTAAAAATGTTACAGAAACATGTAAACAGCTCAAGTAATGTTTATGTCAGTATGTCTTGAAGTCTCTTATGAAAGTATAGAATCATAAAATCATTCAGAGCGGAAGGGATTTCAGGACATTTCTGGTCCAAGCTGCTGCTCTCAGCAGGCTCACTGTGTTAGAACAGGTTGCTCAGGTAGATCCAGTCAGGGCTCGAAAATTCGCAAGTATAGAGACTGCACAACCTCCCTGTGCTTGCCTGTCCTCATCAGGAAAAAAACTTCTACTTAGATCTAGCCTGATTTTCTTCTGTTTGAAGATATGATCCTTGTCTAGTGCTGTGAAGGGCCTGTCTTGGTGTCCTAAATGATTTCCTCATAGCTCTGGTTCAAGGTGTGGTGTGTTTTTAATGTAATGAAACATTTTAAACATTTTTATAATTTGTACACGATAAGTAGTGGCGTTCCTTAGATTAACAAACAAACAAACAAACAAACAAACAAATAAATAAATAATACATAGAGCCAGAACCCTTCCATTAGCAACCATTTTAGCATAATTTCCATTGATTTTCATTGCAGATTTTTGGTGACACCTATTCATAGTATCTGTAAGTAATCATGTTAAGACAATACAAACAAACTTTATAGTTAAATACTGACAGAGCTCTCTCTGTAGTTTAACAGATGAGAGGTTAAGGCATGACCTGATAAAAGAGACAATGAAATATGGCTGCCTTCCTCATCTAGCAGAGCACAACAGAAGGCAAAGGCTATGTGTTGATACACCATTCATGCTAGAAATAAGGTGTATAAGATAGGGGATTGTAGTGGATAAATAGTGCTTCAAATAGCTTGCTTTAAATTATAGAATATTATTCTGGAAATATTATACAAGACTATTTTTTGGTGGTGGTGGGATTTTTTGTTTGTTTGTTTGTTTTTCTGTAAAAGCTATGCTCTACTTCAAACAGGAATTAAATCAGGAGTATCCTGTAGCTTGTGTTATGCAGGGGGGTCAGACTAGATGATCACAATGGTCCCTTCTGGCCTTAACATCTATGAATCTAAATGGAACATAGCACCAGGAGAACACAAATCCCCTCACAGATTTAATAAAAGCCAAAAACACATGACTTACCCAAAGGCAATTTGAGAGCTGCTTGCATGACAGACTTCTGATAACTTTGGACTCTGCCAAGTGACCAGACACTGGCACTGAGAGAACACATTTCATGATCCAACATCTGGGATTTCAGGTAGCTGTCTGTATCACATGAAGAAATGCTAGCAACCAGAAAATATTAGGAAAGCTTTAAACTACTAGGAAAATGATTCTTTTCAAGAAACAAACAGAAGAAAAATTCACTTTGCCTAATATCACCACTCACAAATTAAATAATAGGGTTCATTAATTGAGTATGGCAGTATTCAGCTTTTATTTATAAATTAATAATGTAGAATATCTGTGAAAACCACATACCATGTTTATTCAGATTCTAACATTGGCATTTATCTTGAATTTGTATCTGAAAACTTTATTATTATTCTGCAGTAAGAAAACAGAAAATGCAGAAGGCATAGCTATAGCTGACATAGCGGCTGAGTCTGGATTTTTCATTTCCATATCTATGCACACAACGAATAAGTCAATTTTATTGTTTCACAGCCACTTTCTTCTCCTTGACTACCTCCACTCTATTCATTTATTGCACACTGGAATCACTTCACTAATTTTGATATGTTTACCTCTGATATATAATGAGGCATTTCATGGAAACCGAGTGAGATTGATCTCTTCTAAATTTAAGAGTATACAACATAAATGTCTGTTTCTGGCTTAGTCATCCTGGGCTTCCTGTGCCAGGAGGAACTGGCAATTTTGAAGTGTGATTTGTCTGATCTATCTGAGATGTGTGTTTGAGGATGAGATGAATTTCTTAGGTTGGTATTTTTCTACTTGGAAAAAAGAAAAAATATTTGAAATGCTAAAGGACTACAAAATCATGAATGGCCTGCAAAAAGTTAAAAGGAACCTATGTTTAGGAAAATACATATATACATATTATTATATATATATATATAAAAAAGCATAAAACATATTTTTTATTTAAAAAAAAAAAAAAAAGATATTGAATTAAGCTGCCCCTGTAACTTCATAAAATCAACCAGACTGAAAAAAATAATAATTAAGTGGTTCTTCAGAAGATCTGTGGAAGTCCATTGTAAAGGACAGTGTGTTTTCTTAAACTGGCATGGTGTTGAGAGAAGGTTAGACAAGTAAATATAAGTGAAAGAATTTGAAAGGAATTTGAATTCTGGAGAAGAGGAGGCTCAGGGGCGACCTTATCGCTCTCTACAGATACCTTAAAGGAGGCTGTAGAGAGGTGGGGGTTGGCCTGTTCTCCCACGTGCCTGGTGACAGGACGAGGGGGAATGGGCTAAAGTTGCGCCAGGGGAGTTTTAGGTTAGATGTTAGGAAGAACTTCTTTACTGAAAGGGTTGTTAGGCACTGGAACAGGCTGCCCAGGGAGGTGGTGGAGTCACCATCCCTGGAAGTCTTTAAAAGACGTTTAGATGTAGAGCTTAGGGATATGGTTTAGTGGGGACTGTTAGTGTTAGGTTAGAGGTTGGACTCGATGATCTTGAGGTCTCTTCCAACCTAGAAATTCTGTGATTCTGTGATTCTGTGAAAACTGGTAAAAAACTCAAAATCACATGCACTGCAGTAAAATCATTGATCTGAAATAGATGGAAACCAGAAGAGAAATGAAGAGAAATGAGGAAAAGTTCCATATATGTTCCCATTCTTCCCAGAGGGAGGTGGACTCTTAGCTTCAGTGTGGTTGTTCTTATGTTCATATACGGACTATAATGGCTGGCTTGGAACAGTGGTTTGAGATGAAAGTTCACATCTACATTGCAGATGCCTGCATTTGATGAGATTAAATCCACACAAAGTGTCTTTGACAATAAAATCATCCCAGGTTTAAAATAAGTTGTATGTGGGAGAAAGAGGGAAAACAGCCAATAACGTGCTGGATTTAGGATTTTTGTAGGCAATCCAACCTCCCACCACTGTTCTGCTTATACCTGGTTCCCACAGTCAATTAATACAGTAATAAAGCTGTTGGCAGTTCAAATATAACTTTGTGCTGTTTTTGTGCTGTTTTTTGAAATTTCAAATGCAATGTTTTCTCCCCACTCAGGGTAAAAATGACTGTTGTGGGTTGACCCCAGTAGGCAGCTAAGCAGCACACACAGAGAAAGACAGGAGAGGCAGTCAGAAGGGCAAAAGTGAGAGGCTGGGTTACACAGCCCACCAGAGGGGCCTGATTCTCTGTTGCTTACCAGAGGGGGTTCAGCTGATTAGACACCTTATTTTAATTTAAATTACATTAATTCTTCCTTTCATTTCTGTGCTTTTTAGATAAGGTTAAAATTAGTCCATTCTAATTCTTCAAGAAGTGGGGAATTATGCCTGTAAAATATCTATGCAGTCACAGAACAGAGAAACCAAGGTGTGTTTGGAGTATCTTTCTGACAAGATATGACTCTTCTCTACATCAGTATTGAATTTAAATGAATTGTATTACGTTCATCTATGAACTTAGAAGAGAATCTCAGCAACTCAGGGATTATTTCAATTACTATAAGCCTTGGCTGTCCATTTCAAATACCTAAAATAACAAACAAACAAACAAACAAAACAAACAAAAAACAGTTACATTGTCTCCCCTTTCTCGTAACTTCTGTCAGACCTAGTAACACTGGCATATGCCAGTTTCCTTTGGTCTTAACTGATTGTAAAAGTCCTATCAAGAAGTCTGTACAAACACTGTAAGAAAACATTGCTCAGAGGGCTCTGCGGAGTTCAGGAATATCTCTTTCATATGCTCTTTCTGTGATCCCCATGCCCATTTTCAGGTGATCCAATTCCCTGATGGGCTGATACAGAAAAATCTGAGCAATGTCAGCAGACCTGGTCTGCTGCCCAGTTTACTTCTCTCTCACCTTTCTCTCCCTTGTCCAAATCTGACATCTAATATATACTAAAACTCACTGTATGCTGCAGGATTTAAAATAATGAAGCATATATTCATACTACTACTTCAGCCTTATCAGCTGAGATAACGGGTATTTCATACATATAATTTGTGCATGTTCTGAATTATAGTCTCTTTAAATGCAAAAAATGGAATGAAGCCAGAATGTGTAGCAACATTATTCAGATCAGTATCTTCTTTTATGTTGATCACTTTGAATTTTTCACAGCATAAATATGATACATTTAACCACAGGAAAGCTTAAAGCAAGTGACAAAAACGTCCCTCCAGACTTCCCATATACTTTTAAATGAAGGGGAAAAACAATAAAATAATAAAATGATAAGATAAGATGATAAAATGAAATGAAATGAAATAATAAAATAAAATAAAATAAAATAAAATAAAATAAAATAAAATAAAATAAAATAAAATAAAATAAAATAAAATAATAAAATAAAATAAAATAAAATAAAATAAAATAAAATAAATAAAATAAAATGACTTTATAATACATTTTGATGAATAGATGACTTCACATACTGTAACAAGTCTCAGTCTGTTCCAAAAATGTACAGTATCACAGAACATAAAGAAATACATTTTCAGCTATCAGAAGAGCAGAGAGGTTTTTAAAATACCAAGTTCATGTATGCAGAGCAAATGCTTCTCAGACACTGTGTATTGAAATGGATATAGTTCAACAGACACTTTTTTTAACAAAATGTATGCATTGTTCAAAAGATTTTATAGAACACACAGAGATGATGTTTGAAACATGATGCCATGCTGTAGAGCATAAGGGAAAAGATTCTGCAGTAAAAATACAATAACACTTATAGATGGTGAAAATATTTTTTGATGGTTTGTAATGTCCACCAGTGCAATTTAAAGGGTTGCTGTATCTAACTACGGTTCATGTAGTTTTATACAGTTTTCTGTATCTCTCTATTGTTCATGTAGTTTGAGTAGTAGATCATAAAGGAGTTATCTTATGGATTTATGAACAAATTACAATGCTGATTTTGCTGATGACATTGCCTTGCTCAGCTCTGTGTATCAATGATAAACAAAAGACCCACCAAAGAGCAAGCAAATCAAAACAAAACAGGTTGATAGCTTTGTCAATGAAAGGAAGACAAAAATATGGCTATTAATATCCCAAAGGAATAAAAGAAATATTAAAAGAAATAAGTCATTGTTCCTATAAAGAGATGAGCCTTGCAGTGAAAATGATACTACCGTAGACATCCAGCTACGATAACAAAATAATGTTAGCAGCATTTATAACCTTGAAAAGATTTGAAAAAATATTGTGATTAGCATTGTCCCCCAAATGATTTTTCAACACTGTCATCTTGTCTGATCTTTATGAAAGAGTCATAAAGATTTTCAGCAGTGGTTGGCAAGAACTATTAACTAATTCAAAGACTTTGATTGCAGGAATGTGTCAAAACTTATTGGGAAGCTTATCACATTGTAATTTCTAAGTAAAGAAACCAGTGTCCTGAATCAACCATGAGAAAAGAATGGTGATCAACATATTCAGGAGAAGTATTAAGAGTAATATCAATATGGCTTTTATGTCCAGTGATAACACGAACACCATTCAGAAGCAGAATATGAATGACAGCTAAGAAAACATCACACAGAACAACAGGGAGAGAAACGTAGTCTATCAACATGACACTCAAAATCTAAAAACCATCATAAAAGTGCAATAAATGATTGAAACCAGGGTATAGTCCATAGAGAAGAAAATGCAGAAAAATAGAAAAGAATGAGAAAAAAAATATTTTTCTTCATTGACGATATTATAAAAGAACTCTGTAGAGCTGAAAAATCCCTTTGGGTTTTATAAACAACTTCTCAGCACAGTTTAACTATGCCTTACCATGGATTTGTACTCCTTCCCATATAGGCTGGTTATGCTTAAGAAGTACTAACCAGCAAAATAGTTTTCAAACACGCACACACACTATGAATGAACATCAAGGGGCTCCTTCAAAACCCATTATCAATCCCCATTTAATCACATAAATCTAAAATATCATAAATTTCTCAGATTTGAGGAGCAATGTAAATGAAGAGAGGTTCTGAAAGTCATCTGTTTTTAGTTCTCTTAGGGACTGTGATCCAGTGTTATTAAAGTCATTGGAAGTCTGTCTGCTAACATCTAGGAATGTAGGAAAAAGGTCTTACCTGCACAACCACATTGGAATAATAATAATAAAAATAATAATAAAAAAATTGCTCAGTGTTAAAATATTATCCTTTTGTTATTTTTTTTTCATTTTCTAATAAATACAATCAAAGAATTGTTCTAAGGTATTGAATTATTATTTTGTATTTGTTTTTAATTTCAAGTAGTGTATTCAGTATTTTGTGTTTACTAAACATCAGTATTTGAATAGTCATTTAGAGACACATGTTAAATCCATGACTAATCACATCTGGCTAATGTTATACATCTTTTTAAACCTGACCTTCAATTGTTCTCTCTGATCAACAATTTCTCTGCTATTCTTCAGCTAATGGATTTTTAGCTCCACATGTGAATTGTGGAGTGTGCATCAGCATCTTTTACATTAACTCTCTCCGTAAGACAGAAGAGGGAAAAAAATCTGATAAAAAATGCCTAAATGGATTCAGCTGTACAAGCGCAACCTATTCATTTGCACAGGAGAGTCTGAATGACAGAACTAAGTTTAAATATGGCAAACTGCCAACCTAATTGAAACTGATAAATATGCATATGAAGGGCAACAGACAGCCAGTTTATTTTTATTTTGTTTGTTTGTTTGTTTGTTTTTCCCTAGACATTCTACTTAGTAAAACCTGGCCTAATTTTTGTATTTGACTAGAATGTGTCCCTTTTCAGACTTTCTTTTTTTATTTTATTGAACTTCTTTTCATTTAATGAAAGTTTCTAGGATGTTCCTTCAAGGGTCTTGCACCTGCTTTCTTCTGAGACCTGCAGCCAGATGTGGAAGACCACAGTGTCTGAACGCGAGGGGACTTTATTGTAAAGAAAGTTATACTTTTCATTTACTTTAAAAGAGATATGGTTACCATGGTATGGTGTAATGTCATACTAAAGAGACGTATGTTTTCATTATATTAGCTTCTACTTAAGTGTCTCAAAACCTGTAGTGGAAGTAACTTCATGCATTCCCATGGGAACCACTGCTCTTCTTATAGACTTTTACTGATTTATTTTTCCAATGATTCTCTCCATACCCTTCTTACCTGCTGCCCATTTATTAGGAGTACAGTTTAGTATTAAACTTTAGTCTATCAAATATTTTACATGTACCTTCAAGTGTTCAAATATTCTTGCATAATATTCTTGCAAAACTCTTGTGTACATGTTTACGTGAATGATTGGTGGCTTGCATTTTTAGGCCACTAAATAAGGGAACTTGAGCACAATTCCTGGACAACAAGAAAGTACACAGGCAAATGGATATGGAAATTAATGGTTAACCATTATTGGCAGTTGAAAGTACCGTTTTTAGTTGTGATTTCATTTTTTGGAGTCCTCTGAAACTCAGAGACTTTAATTTTATCTAATGGTGAAAACTCTTTTATCATATACATTTTTTTTGGCATGTGATACCATGCATTCATTTGCTCAATTTGTAAGTCAAAATGCCCAGTAAAGCTTTCATTCAAAAGTATAGACCCAAAAAGATTTACAGTCTTGCAAAACTCTGATGAAAAAGACCTTGGAATCAAGGCACATAGAAATTAAGTCTATTAACATGCTGATCCCAGATAATGAAAGATCTGATAAATCGGACAGTTTAAGGACAAAGGGGACTATTATGATAATCTATTCAGATCTCCTACACTGCAAAAACTTTTCACTCAGTAATTCCTGACCTCTGGATGAGCTACAGCTCTTATTCTAAAAAGACAAACAGCCTTGCTTTAAATTTCAGAGGCAGATACTTGGTCTGAAGCCCTTAAATTAGTTCTAGCAGTTAATCATGCTGATTGTTTCACAGATGTGGTTGATTTCTGGATGCATCTTACCTTGCATTCTCTGTCAGCCTTCAGATGTCAGTAAGACTTTGCTATACCAGCTCTCTGCTATCAGAACTCCTTCTCCAGTGTTACTGTCATCATCTCACGACTGTAAACTAAACTAGTCATAGAATCATAGAATCATAGAATATCCTGAGTTGGAAGGGACCCTTAAGGATCATCAAGTCCAACTCTTGACACCGCACAGGTCTACCCAAAAGTTCAGACCATGTGACTAAGTGCACAGTCCAATCTCTTCTTAAACTCAGTCAGGCTCGGTGCAGTGACCACTTCCCTGGGGAGCCCGTTCCAGTGTGCAACCACTCTCTCTGTGAAGAACCCCCTCCTGATGTCAAGCCTAAATTTCCCCTGCCTCAGCTTAACCCCGTTCCCGCGGGTCCTGTCGCTGGTGTTAATGGAGAAAAGGTCTCCTGCCTCTCGACACCCCCTTACGAGGAGGTTGTAGACTGCGATGAGGTCTCCCCTCAGCCTCTTCTCCAGGCTGAACAGGCCCAGTGCCGTCAGCCGTTCCTCGTACGTCTTCCCCTCCAGGCCTTTCACCATCTTCGTAGCCCTCCTCTGGACACTCTCCAACAGTTTCATGTCCTTTTTATACTGTGGTGCCCAGAACTGCACACAGTACTCGAGGTGAGGCCGCACCAGCGCAGAGTAGAGTGGGACAATCACCTCCCTTGACCTACTAGCGATGCCGTGCTTGATGCACCCCAGGACACGGTTGGCCCTCCTGGCTGCCAGTGCACACTGCTGGCTCATATTCAACTTGCTGTCTACCACGACCCCCAGATCCCTCTCTTCTAGGCTGAGATCCCTCTCTTCTAGGCTGAGATCCCTCTCTTCTAGTCGTTCAAAGATTTACAGCACTTGAACATTTTTTTCCCCCACCTTAGTTCTGAACTTCTTCAATATCTCTAAGGCTGTTGAAGCATTGATTTTATTAGTTTATACATTCCAATAACTGGTCTAATATTTCTGCACATAACCTCCTGCTTCTACGACAACTGTTAGCTAAGCTACAATGGGGGAAAGCTTACCAGAGAACACAAGACATTCTGCCAGTGTGATCTATATTCATGGTTCCTACGCATACAGGCTTACATTTGACTTAAAATAAGAAAAGCACATCAAGGAGCTCTCTGAAACCAATTTTTACACCTTTTCTCTCAATCAGTTTCACTCATCTACAAATATGATTACAGTTTTATGTTTGCTTGCAGTAAAGTACTTGATTAACACTGGGCCAAAGACAGTTTCTTCCAGACCTCCCGATTGTCATCCAGACTTTAAGAGCTGGAGATGTCCACATCCACCAACAGCTGTTACATGTAAATTGAA
This sequence comes from Anas platyrhynchos, assembly GCF_047663525.1. Taxonomy (NCBI): domain Eukaryota; kingdom Metazoa; phylum Chordata; class Aves; order Anseriformes; family Anatidae; genus Anas; species Anas platyrhynchos. The sequence goes on along the minus strand of NC_092587.1, from coordinate 191,619,064 downwards.
ATCTAGGTCATTTATATTCTCCATGAATTCCTGCATTTAGATTTAGCAGTCAGTCCTTAAGGACAGGGTATGAGACTAAACTCCATGTAATTTATGTGGGATGGGGAAATAAACCTTAGACAGGAAGGCAAGGATTCTTCATTAGTTTAATTCATGACCAAGCAATCTAATCAAATTATTGTTGGTAGAGTTGTAATGGTAGAAAAGCTTACTGAAAAATTATCTAAATATCACTTCTCTTTCTCAATAATAATTTAGCCAAAACTGAAATGAGAAAACATTCTGCTGTCTTGCCTTTTTCTCATACTATTTCTATACTATTCTCACTCTTTCACTTCCTTATTACATCCTAAGGTTGATAAAAGGTTTTCCTCAAGAACTGAAGGGGGGAGAGTCATCTGTGACCCAAGTTGAAGGAGTGTGATATTGAGGTTTGCTTCATCATAGCTCTTGAGTCTGCTTTGGGTCATTTTTATATTTTTTGCAAAGTCATCTTAACTCATTCCTTTTTCATTGATTATCCTTAAATTTAGTTTTAACCAGTTTCCAGGTGGCATTCCTTTAGTGACTGTTGATTGACCACCTGTGATTTGCATGTGTACATCTGGGGGCCTTGATATCATCCTGCACTTTCAAGGCATTAAAATTATTGTGTTTTAAGTGCTTGTTGCAATTCTCTTCTTTTCTTCAGAAATCTGCAAGCCCCTCTCCGTTAATCCAACCAATTCTTTATTACTTCAGCGTAGTCATACATACATACTACTCCTAAGGCTATTATCACTAAATCTATTGATTTGCTCCAGATTTATACCTATGTGACTCCAAGAAATATTTTCCTGCAGACAACTTGCTCCATGAAATTTTGTTAGAGAATTTTTAAATGACATAATTATTAAAAAATAAGATATATTAAATAATAATAAGACTTAGCAAATCACTTTTAAGACACAAGTTAGATCAAAACGGTCCTTGATTTTATGTTTTTCTGAATCACACATGACAGAGGTAGGCTTATTATGTCTGAACATAAACATTGTGCCAAATATGTACTGTTATAAATCTGTAGTGTGGTCCAGATGTTTTTGCTATCTGTTTCTGTTTCTTAGATGAAGAGTAATTGACTTTTTAGTTAGTTAAGACACTATATTTGTATGACATAAGAGTCACGCTAAGTCATTCACTAGAAAACCATCATATCTGTAATAAGATCACTTCAGACTGCCTTACAAAACTTTCTTGACATAAAGATTCATTGTAAGTAAATTCACTCCTACAGGCTTGTTATTGCTCTAGCACTATTTCCCCCTGAAAATATCTGAAGAGAAGTAGTGCATGTTTAAGTTTCTCCTATCTAACAAAGATATAACATTGTTTGGTGGGCTCTTTGTCATGTCATTCAGAATGCAAAAAAAAATTACATAAGGTATGTTGACATTCCAGCTGTTGCACTTGCCCTTATGCAGATTCAGAGTGTGTATAGGATGGTCCAAGTTTTGCGTTGGTATAAGCATTTTCACATTTAAAAAAAATAAACCAATAAGTTAATTTTAATGTTATTTTCCTGAGTCCAACTGTTTTTTTTTGCTTTTCTTTTTTTTTTTTTTAAATTATTTTTTTTTTCCTGATAGTAACAATTCCTCTGTGATAGTAAATAAATCTGCAACTTGTCAGATCATCTCAATGTCAAAATTTGCTTGAATATATGAAACCATTTAGAAAATTCATACCTTTTACATTGATCCCATTTTGCCAATTTCATTATCTAAAAATCCAACTTAAAAAAAAAATAAAATCATTTTAATTATTTCTCCCAGCTCTAGAAAGGAGGTATTGCACTTCATTATGAGGTCATGTTGCTACTGTGAAGCACGCATGAGCAAATCAATGCTGAGAAAAGCAACATGCCTCAGTGATTTTGGAATTCAGCACAATTTGCTGAGAATGTGTCTCCTCTTGATTAATACTTTCAGACAGCAGAAGGGGGAGAAAGGTGAATTGGGACATGAAGAAGATCTCAGTCATTCAGAGGATTTGGTTTCTAAAAAGTTGTTGTTTTTTATAATATTCTGTCATCGAATTCTGATAGTGCTTAAGTCACTAACAAAAAAAAAAAAAAAAAAAAAAAAAGGAAAAAAGGTAAATGGCTGGAAAATTATTAAAGAATGCTAGATATTGATCCTGCTAGGCTTAATTCCACCTTAGGCAATTATTCCACCTTATGAGAACGTCTGAGTATTTTCCAAAAGGTAAATAGTTATTTAAGTAAGGTTCAAATCAAAGAGTAAGTAAAAGCTAAGATTTCAACTTTTACAACACAACTGAAAATGAGCTACCAGGCTAACATGTGGTGTTGGAAAATCATCTGCCTTGTTGTGAACAAGGGCTTGACACTGCAAAGTCAGGATCTGTCTTACATGAGGGGGCTGAACTATAGCTGACTGGTTTATGTGTTAAGCAGGCTGGATTGGTGCTAAAGAAAAAATGCATAAAGAAGTCCTCCCACCAGAAAACATGAGTAACCACTCTGATGTTTTAGAATGACTGCTTGAGGGAAGTCATATGCCACACTGTCAGCTTTTATTTTGTTCTTTGAGTGGTGTTTTCACGTATGAACAAATTTTCTGATAATACCCTCTGTATAATAAACATCTCTGTAATATCACTCAGTGAAAGACCTAAAATGTCAGATGGAAATTGAGAATGAAGTAGGAGTGGGAAAAACAAACAAACAAACAAACAAAACAAAACAAAACCTAATTACAATTAGGCAAAATATTTGTTCTAACATTTCAAGGACAATATATATACTTAAAAATGACATTCTATTAAATTATTTTGATCATACTTCAATCATTCAAAATATTTCAATGTAAGTTATAGTTAATTACAGTTAAATACATATGGCCTATATCCAGGGTTCCCACTCATATTCAGCAAAGCTGGCTATTTGACAATTCTAGCCATGCAGTGATACTGACACCAGCAAAAGATGTTTTACAGCTACCAAGTTAATTAAATCATTATATATATACATACATACTTTTTTTCACTTTTTTTTTGCACCAAGAAAAAAAAAAATGAGCTGAAGAAAACTTTGTGTGTGTGTGTGCATGTGTGTGTAAGAATAAATTAAATATTTGTTTCTGAATTATTTTTTTCCTTTTGTTGTCATTTATACATATTACTTTTGGTTTAAATTTATATGAAAGACAAACTTTATAGAAACATTTTTAATCCACTCGTTGTAAAGTATGAACAATTTCAATTTTTCCAAATTTCTTTCCTTTGTCTGAAAGTACTTGGCAAATTTGATATAACTTTAAAAATATTTTCTTCTTCTCCCTGCAACAAGCTTTTCTTCTCTGCTGCAACATGTTTTGTAGCTATTCATTAAGAATTTTTAGAGACCTACAAATTGTTACCATCGAAATACAAGAAATAAATTAAATCACAGTCCCTTCTTGGCACTTTCATCAATATTTATTCCTTCATTTATATCCCAACTGAATTTCTGTCCTAATTGAAGCAAGAAAATAATGAGCTTCTTTTATCAGGCCAGTATGCCATGATAGCTGAACTGTTTTTGAAGATTTGCACTTTTCATAAGCTTTCTTGCATTTGTCTCATACTTCACCTGGTCTGCATTGAGCTCATACATATAGCTATTTTATTACCTGCTAAGTATTTTGATTACAGATTCTAATCTTTAAAATAAAGCAATCTTTCCTGATACCTCCTGGCCACAGTCTCCTAGCAACAAAACTCCCCTTTACTTCCCTTGACTCTGAATGCAGAATAATTTATGGATACTTAAGCTTTTTTCTTCTCAAGAAGTCTAACTTTTTCTCAGGAAAGATTTTATTTCCTTAAAAAGCTATAAATCAACACAAAATCACAAGTAGGCAATTTTAAACATCTTTCATTAAGCAAAACATCACCTTAATATGCCTGCAATCTTATTTAAATTCTTTTGCACCATGCACATGTTAAACATTTATTCTCTGTGTATAAGGCTGGCAGAATCAGATAGCAAACAGAGAAAGGAAAGTTCCCTTCTTACAACTGTGAGACCAGTTTGTAGTTGTTCAAGTAGTTAGTTTCTTGAACCTAAATTTCCTTCTTCTTTGAAACACAGAAAACACCGTCATTTTATTCTTTAAAGATCTTGTCCTGTAAGAACGCCAAGAAGAGCAAAGCTTTTTTGATAGTGACATAATCAAAGATTTGGTTGAAGATTTGACTTGTTTACTCTTTAAGGCAAAGAGTTACATGTAAAACCATGAAAATGTTTTCTTCCTGTCCTGTGGCCTTCATATAGCCTCAGAAAGCACATTGTGCCAAGCACTGTGAAGCTCATTACACTGCCATGCTCCTTCCTGTTACTGGCACTTAATACGAATACCTGTAAGACTGATTCACAAATTCTCTACCATTTATCTGATAAGGTGTGTAACAGATCTGAATTGCATTTGTCTGGTAATCTTGAGGATACTACATATCCTCAAGAATACCCAATAATAAGTTTTCCAGAAAGCATTCAGAACAAGCTTGTGTGGAAAATTCACTAACAGCTGAAAACAGTCTTTTGACCTAGATAATGAAGAAAAAGAAGTTTGAGTGATCATGTAGCTTTCTGTACTTCTATCGATGCTCTATAGACAGTGTCTTAACCTCTCTGCCAATTCCAGATGGAGTTTGGAGAGGGTAGAGGTCTCAAAGATCTTAAGACACAATAGGCTGTTAGGTAGAGGAAAGATTCTTACAATACCCCCACAGAGATGTCAGCTGCTAAGCCTTTTCAATTTCCAAGATTGCAGAAAAGAGAGAGATATACTGGAGATAGGTTTCATTAGTCCCAAGGCTTAGAGAAATAATAGTTATTAGGAGGAATCATCAATAGTTATGAGGAGGAATCGTCCCCAGTCTTGTGTCATCTTCCAGACTCAAATCACTTTGACAAGTTTATGGTATTCTAAGAGAAGTTATACTATTTCTCATTTTTTGCACCATAGCCTTATTTATTTATTTATTTATTTATTTATTTATTTATTTATTTATTTATTTATTTATAGTTACTGGAAGGCAACTACCATGGTGCACTGAGTTCTTTGCCTAGATCTTTTCATGTCTCATTCTCTGTGCTTCAGTTCATATTCTGCAATTCTTGGCAATTCATATCACTGTATTAGGCAAGCTAATAACACTTTTTTACTTTTCTTTTTTTTTTTTTTCTTTCTAGCAAAGTGAACTTTCAAAAGATACTTGATAATCTGGTAGCCTTCCTACAGGTTTTTGCTGAAGAATCTGCTACATTAAAGCATAGTTGGTTGAGCCAATTTTCTATCAACACTTTATTCCTTGCAACGACTTCTTATCTGTGCTGTGATATTTTTCTACTACACTTTTGTCTACTGCTATGGCCTTAGAGCCTCTTGTTGCTTGCACAGTCTTTGTGATGACAGGTTTGTTCTCTGGAATGTGGTTCTCCATTAGTCTGCAGCATCTTCAGAGAAGGACAAGAGCTGTACCCTTACTGATTTGTGCCATCTGAACAGAAGCTGAATGATACTCTTTCTGTTTATTCAATTATTCATGGACTTCCAGTTTGTCTATGTTAAAATCATATCTAAAGATATTTATAGGTCATTTATTACTTGAAAGTTGAACTTCAGTGTTGACTGTTGGTAAATTATATTTGGTGTTATGTCTATCTCTTTAAAGAAAAGACTTTCTATCACACCTTGATAGCTCCTTGTTGAAATGATGAGGCAGTAAATCAGACTGTAAATTCACTGACCTATTGTTCAGGAAAAGTCCATTACATTGTTGGTTTATGTTTGAACAAAGTATTTGTTACTGTGAAGTCACAAAAGTCACCAACCCCTGATTTTTGTCTTGTCATGCTGAAACATCTGTAAGCACTTAAAGCATTGTGACCTACTAGTAAGACCAAAGTATGAGTTTCAGGGTTTTATTATTATTATTAACTGCTTGTTTGATTTTTTTATTTTTTTATTTTTTTTAAAGCAAGATGTCTTTCAGAGAAGAACTACTAATTCTTCCTTGACTTTACTGAGTTTCTAAACTTACTCATCTTTAGAGTTATGTATATGGAAGTAATACTATAAAAATTGTTGCTTCTGTTTCCTGTTTTTTAGAGTCAGAGTTTCTTTTTTCAGTTGTAACCTTTGAATAATAAATTACAATAGTATCTCTAAAAGAATCCTAGCTTACGTAGCACAGCTCACGTTAGTTTGTTTGCATTTAGCTTTGTTAGTTTTATTTGTACAAGTAGTGATTCATATTATTTCAGATTGAAGTGGGTGCAAAAAGGCAACCATGGGAAAAATATGTGGAAAAAGTGTGTGTGTGTGTTTTTACCTTTCTTAATTGTTGAATTAAATGTCAAGCTTTGTTTATCAAGTCTCCTAAATGATCTGTCCTCCTTTCTTGAAAGTTGGAAGATATTTAAGGTTTAACGACATAATAAAGCTCTTGATAAAATACTTCTGTCTATAAAATGTATTATCTTTGATTATAATAAGATTTAATAGGACAGAGGAAAATGTTTCTTTCAGACATTTTATATTCATGGAAACTGATGGTTATATTCTTAATATTGGTGAAGCAGCCTGTGATTTAATGAGAGTTGAGCCATCAATGTAGTTTAACGATGTTGTGAGATGACTGAACAACAGCTATTTGTTAAAGACATGTTCAACAGGATTAAATGAAAAGTTCATGAAACAAGGAGAGGGAAAGAGAGAGGGAGAGAGAAAAAAGAGAGGAAGAGAGGAAGATAATATATTGTATTATACTATATACATTCCTCTTCCATTTATGAAGAGTTAAGGCCTGGGGCAGTAACATCTTTGTTATGAAATTCAGTGGCCCATTACTTAATAGGGCATTCCTGCTACTGTGTTTTCCAGCCACAATGAGGTATCATTTCACCTCCGAGAGAATGGAAAATGACCTAAATGCAGGGGTCTATACAGGACCAAAGGACTGAGAAAACATGTGCAGAACAGGCTTTGGCCAGAAAACTGAGGCAAGAAGTGATGGGCAAAGGAGCAGATCATGTTGTTGGATCTGTGCTGGATGCTCCCTAAGATCTGGGCTGGAAGAAAAACAGTTGACGTACTTTAAGACAGGGAAGTCACATAAGCAGTATTCCACCTGCTTTTTCCTTCAGGGCACTTTTTTTCCTGTTCCCATTGGAGCAGATGTTGGTGAAATATTTTAGTCTACTGGAAAGCATGAGGAAGAGCTGCACAGTAGGAGAAAGTGAAAGTAGGTGACACACTGAGATCTCCCTCCCCCATATGACTGGTGTCACCTGGGTTGTGTCTGCATTCTCTTGTGTTGGTCTGCTTCCTTGATCCTTACCAGTACCAGAAAATATTTTGGAAATTTCTGATATACAGAAAACTTCTCTAAAATATAAAGAATTTAAAAAATCTCACTGAAAGCTGAAATCCCTCTACCTACAGTTATGGCAATGTATAAAGTATATTGAACTCAAATCTCTTACCATCCAAGACAGACTTAATTGCTAAGCTATCCTATATTCTTGAGGAATGAGATGTGGGAAAGGTTCTCGGTCCCCCTCAATGAAATTGTTCTGTTCAACTTGTAGTAATGCAGTGTGGAAAATGAGTGGGAAGAGAGAAAATGCAACCACAATCTGAAACATAATGATTAGAGAACTCATCCAAGAAAGTGGGACAGGCCAAGATACCAATCTGTTGTCCACTGAATACTTATATAAAAATAAAATAATAGAGCAGAAACAAAATTCCAGACTTTCTCGGATGTGCCCCAAACACTAAATTACATTTTTTTATGCTTATTTTCTTTAGATTCTTCTGAATACTTATTTATTTCATGAAATGAAGAAAAATTCCAAACAGCAACACTTGAGTATATTTATGCCCTATACATACTCTTTCCTGACATAACCAACAGTCCAGGGACAAAAAAGGAGTGCAAAGAGATAGGAGGCCTGGATAAAAAAATCCTTGCAAGAGAAGAAGCCACTTGAATCTACGATGTCCTTAACCTGTGTAGTGCCCTACATACAGAGCAATTGGCAGATGGCATGTTCACAGACACATTTTGGACAGAGTCATTGCTCTTAGGTTTAGCTTTTAGTTCTGAGCATACCAAGCAGATGAGGCCCTGGAGGCAGATGTATGATGATTCTGGAGAGAGACAGGCCTTTACCTTCTTCCAGGGTCAGATGGGATTTTAACAAAGCAAAAGAGGTTATGAGGATTAAGATTATGTATCCAGGTGAGATGCAGGCTGCTTGCATTCTGCTCAGCTTTGGGCTTTGTTGGAGGCACCTGTTCAGATAAGAGTGGGTCAATCCTAAAGTGTTATTTTAGTTACCTAAAATTATTCAGTTCAATGGCTTCATTCTGGAGTATTTTATAGCCCATTACAGCCATTATATTTAGGTGTTCACCCTGGATGATTGCATAGTTATAACATTTGGTTCACTTTCAGAAAGGTTTCTTTGGGCAAAAGAAAAATATCCAGGAAATTAAGTAGTGGAACTCAGATTTTCCCCTTCCTGGCAAACCACTAATCTCTTGGCCACAGTGTCAGCCTCCATTTTTCTGCAGAATGATCATATCCTGCCATTTGGATGCTAATGTTCTGCTTTTAGCTACAATCTATCACCTTACTGCTTTGGGAATTTAATCCCTGGAGGTTACTGAGAAATTCCAGATAATGGCAACCATACACAGAATGCAGAATTGGTTTGCTACCTGTTTGCTCTATGTCCCAGTACAGAAAGTATTGTATATGTGAGGTCTGTACCTGCCAGAGTTGGTGGTTCCAGTTCTGACCCTATCATTCTTTCTCTCTCTTTGTATTTTTAGTTATTTATTTGTTTTTGTTTTGTTTTGTTTTGTTTTGTTTTGTTTTTTTCTCATTTCACATGGTCTGGCTTCAACAGGAGGGGTAGAATATGCATCCTTTCCCAGAACACACTATACACTTGTTGGTCAAGCACTCTTCTGGGAAGTAACTATGAGCTGTATTCCTCCACAAATTATGCTATTAATACCAAATTTTCTTTTTCCTGTACTACTGTAAGAGCACATCCCAGGGATGGGTGGCAGCAACATGCCTTCAGAGTTAGCCTTTCAAAAGCAGTCTTCCACTACATGCTAAGAATAAGGTAGAAACTCAAAATATAATTTCACAGAAAGGCAGATCTTTTTTTTCCTGGAAGCAAAATCATAGGTGTTCATGGAGTTGTCAGATCAAAAAGGGAAGAGCCCTGATGAGTTGAACGTACAGAGTTAGATGAATGATAGAATTCAGGACAGAAGTTTTTATTTCACTCTAGTATTCATAAATCATTTGTCAGGTAAAGTTCACGAGCATGAGGAGACAGCTCACTACTTGCAGTGTTCATTGAGAACAAGAGAGATGTGAGTTCCATTTTACTGGCTAGAATCTGTTACTGTACTGGTTTCAAGGCTAGTTAATCATTACCATATTCACTAAGTGTTTTCCGTGACTAGCAGAATGGCAGAACCCCTATACTAAAAAAAATGTCCTATCTTCATGGGGTTTTCTATCCCTCTTTCACAAGAATCTTTTATTAACAATATACAAAGTTTATCAGGTTAAGAGGGTTGGAAAGTGTTTTCCCTTCACAGTAAGTGTTTCCCATCCTTTATCCTCAAATACCTTATAACTTATAGTTTCTGTTGTGAAGCAGACAAATGGTCAGAATATCATAAGGGAGAAGAGATGATTGGACCTATGAGTTCCAATAAAGGATAAAAAGGATTAAGTCACCAACTATATGTAGATGGACAGGCCAGTTCATTGCTCATGCATGGAGAACACCAAAGGGATCAAACTCTTCTAGCTATGTAAGAAGAGATATGCCTTATTTTGCTGTTGCTCTTGCTTTCACACTGGGTTTAGCTGAGCTATAAGTGTCATTCATTTTAAGATAAGACACTTCCAGCATGTTGTGAAAGATGATCATGTTAAAAAGTGTTTATAAAAGACTGATGCTCCCAAGACTGTGCAACAACTAAGTGACTGCTTGGAGAATCTTGATTATGAATTCAGGTATGAAAATTTTGAAATCCCACTTAGGGCACTTTAACCCTATTTTGGATGTGAGCCTGTGTAGATGAGAATAAAATGCCCCACTGAGTAGAAATTTGGGAATGCAGTCAATGTAGGAAATTTTTTCCCCCCAAAATGGCTATAATCAAATTATTGTACTCAAAATGCATGTATTGAAAGAAGAAGAAAGAACAGGATCTCTGTAACAGTCAAGCTCCAACACAAACTGAATCCAGGACACCACGATATTTCATATCAGTTTGCTAGAAAGGGCTAGTGAGATTGCAGGACTTAAATGAGTCTTAGGGCATGGATAATGAATCAGCCTTAGAGAGAGGGACACTGGAAAATTGAATGAAAAAAAAAAAAAATCCAAAATTCTAGATCTAATACAATAAGTTTGGTAGCTGGGAGCATTTATTTTGAAGGATTGCATGCTCAGGTAAAGCAGATAAACTCCAAGGAATAGAATTGAAACTGAGCAAACTAATAGAGCGCTGATTGTTTCCCCATCTGAATAAAGCAGAAAAGCCAAGATTGAATATTTTGAGAATTCCCAGTTCTATAGGTAGAATAAAATTTGCAGAGATATCAGAAAGACAAACCAGTGAGTATTCTGAGCAAATACTTTTTTTTTTTTTTTTTTTTAATCACTGTGCAGTTCCAAAATGGAACAAAAATAATTTTCAGAGACTAATAAACAGATGTGAAGAATGAATCTGTACTGCTGAAGAGAAATCTGTAATTTCTCTTTCATTGTTACCTTTGTAAATCAAAAGCTGGATAAAAAAAATTTGTATTGTATAGACTAATCTCAGACAAGCAGTAATTAGAAGCTGCATATTTTAATAGGGAGATGGAAATATTTATTTGTAAAAATCTTTGAATGTTTGCCTTCTCTCTTTCATTTTCAGAATGTTTTAGACCTTAGATGCATATTTTAGATGACTGTATTGTTTCACTGCATAGTAGTACATGAAAATATAGATTTAAGGACTAAGATTTAACTACTGTATCGATGGGAATAGTGGTAGTTTAAATTCCAGTGGTAACCAGAGGACTTTCCAACAGATGTTTAGTGTCTGTAATTAGTGTGGGAAGCAGACTCTAAGCAAGAGTCTTTAAAGTTTAAATTTAACATGGGAAATATAAAGACTTAATGCGAGGGAGACAAAAATGTGTAAAAGGGAACATCTTACCTGACTTATTGTTGTTGTTAATTGTAACTCTGTCCTGGCTACCAACGTCCACAATGGGGTTTTTGGTACCATAGTTTTGCCTGAGGTTTATCTACAGTCTTCAATCAAGACTTGAGTTCCTGTGGTATGATTATATATAGTGTGCTCTTGACAAAGAAACTTTTTGTAATGCCTGCAAACGTATATTACAATTCATTTCATGTGTTTCATACCTCTCATATAGTACATCTCAAAAGAGAAAGTAGTTGACTGAATATTGCCTTAAAAACACCAGAAACACTTTCACAGGTGACTCTGATAGCAGCTTTAGCTTCACCATTAGATAGTTTTTGTTATTATGACGAATTTTGTACTGCTGTCCAACTTTGTCAAATCTGAAAGCTTTCCACATTCAAGGGACACCATAAGCGATTCAGGGGGTTTTCATCCAGTAAACATTTGCATTCTTCAGAGAAAATCTGATAGGGGAAGTTTTTTGGTTTCAGTAACATTCCTGTCTTTACTTGTCTAGTAAAATTTTATTGACAAGAAATGCTTCAGCATCATTCCTGATGTGTTTCACCTGCCAGATTCGCTAACATTGCTAGGTTCCATGCCCTTGACAATGTCCTTACTATATTCATGTTAGATACCAATGAAATGACCAGACCTTTTTCTTTCTTCTTAGGGGGTGTTCCAAGTTATTTTTTGGTATGTAGAATGGATAATTTCTTAGTCATAACTCCTGTTGCTCAGTCAGTATGGTTCTAGCGGAGACTTGACTTAATTGAATACTGTTATTTTAGTACTTTATAAGGATGGAGAGATTATATTCACAAAGTCTGCTCCGAAAGAAAATAGATTATTCTGACCTCTTCTTAACCTTCATTTTCACATATCTTGTCATACTTTTGATCACGTTGCAGAGGTTTTGTTTATGAGGTCCATTATGGCAGCCTCTATTCTTTCTTCTGCTGCTTTAGCAGTATCTTTTGAAAGACCTTACACATCACTTGAGCCCCATGTGGAAGACCTCATTTTCATAATAAAAATGTTTTGATCTATCTAATTATGTTAGTCTAAATGGACCTTAAAGTGAACAGCAGCAAAAAATATAAAAATAAAATCTTTTTACAAGAAGGGAATTTAAAGGAGAATGAAAGTATGCTAAAAGAAGAGGCCCAGTTTCACTTTCTATCACACTGCCTTCAAATGCCTCCAAAGATCTTCATCATTGTGGCATGACTTTGCTGCCCTTTCTGATGTATATCCATAGAACCCTCCACCATCTGCTACTAACCTTCTCTCCCCGAGGGCCAGATTCTCAGCTGATGCAAACAAGTGCAACCTCAATGATTCCTTTACACACGACCTGATTTTGATTCAGACTTTGCCTCAGGGTTACCTTGTCTACTGTCATCACTCCTGTTGTCAGACCTGACACAAGCTGAGTTTCTCCCCGAGGCTTGGCAAGAAATGACCTTGGCATCCTTGCAGAGTTCCATTAAATTCAAACCCAGTTGCCCTGTAGGACATCAGTGTAGTCCTGGGACTTAAGCTGAAAGCTCTTCAAGAGAAATATCTAAGCTCCTATTGTTCTGAAACTCCATCTATAGGAACTTCAAGGTGAAATTAAAGTTGCCATCAGACAGCTGTGCTCATTGATTATTTTACATTTCTATAATGTTAATGTTTTTCATTACCACCACTTTCAGAAAATACATATTATCCCACTATTAAGGAATGTTCAAGACTGCAGAATTTTAACTGAATCTTACAGTTTATTCTTAGCTTTCAGGCAATAGGTTTTCTAAGCAGAAATCCACCTTTTAGATAGAATAAGTTTATCTTAAATTGATGGACCGACACCTAGTTGCATCTACTTTTAGAAAAAAAATAATAATAATACAGGTTTTCCTGCATTAATAGATGTATCTACTAATAATCTGTTTGTTGTTTGGTTTTTTTTGACTTTTTTTTTTTTTGAAAGTGCTAGTCTCCTTTACAAACATATTCAAATATCTGTAAAGAAATAAATTCTATAAAAGTAGTGAAATTCTCTTTGCTTTTCCACACTTTCCTCTGCCTTAAGCCTCCCCTTCCTTGCCCTACCCTGTTTCAAATTCTCTAAGCTGTAGTGGTAAGAAAATCTAAAACCTTTAACAGATCTCCTATTTGTATATGTCTGACTCAGATTACAAAGGTCTTCCCTTCTCCCTAGAGGGGGGAAAAGTTATACAACAGATGTCTCTCTCTCTTTTTTGACTACTTATTTGGTAAGATCTGCATTTTCTTTTTGGAACTCCTTTCTGATGAGTTAGGGGAAAAAGAGAAAAAAAAAAAAAAAAAAGCCTTAACTCTGCAGTATATTTTACTTTGTGAGGAGGGTTAAGTGTGTTTTCTCTGACAACCCTAGCTGTGATCCTTGTACCACTTTTATCCTTACTTTGTTTTAAAATAAGATTATTTGTGTGTGTATGTGAAGGCAGCAATGCTTAATCACTTTTTCTTCATTTTATGGCTATTTCTCACTACCTGTCTCTTACTACAGTTTGCTAAAGGGATACATAACACCCTTTTTTCTGTTTTTTTTTTTTTTTTCTTTTTTTTTTCTTTTTGTTTTTTTTTTTGGCAGTAACACTAACCAAAAATATAACAGGCACTATAATTAGGCCAATACAGAGTTATTACCCATAGACCCCTAACCTGCTAAATTAACAGGCATTTTCTAAATTCTGTTTGCCATATGCCTAAGTATTTAGCAAAAATAGGCATTTTTGCACCTTTTCCCCCATGCTTCAAGAACTGTTAATATTGTACCTGTGTGTTAAGGCAAACGCTGAGTACAAATTTGATCCTGACTTTGGTGGGGGAAGTGTAGGAAAAGGAACATGGTGGCATTTCTGTTAAATGAGCACTGAAGTGTACAGTACAGTGTTTAAACCCTTTTTATTCAGACACGTAGGAAAACAGCTAAAACATTGAAACCTTTTGCAGAAGAATGCCCAACACTTCAAAGGTAACACATCAACATATTTTGAGCAAAAATGATGGTACATAATGAGTTTATATTGGCGTCTTACTTTACATCATGGAGTTTTCTTTTGATTTCAAACCACAAGACCAAAAGACATATTTATTTAATGGTCAAATTGAAGCCTAAATCGACAGAATACTGAAGAGTTTGCAGGGATGATTCCCATTATAAGTGAACTCTAACTTCTTCAGAATAGCATACATAATGAATTTTCTGGATTTTCACAGAATCACAGAATTGTAGGGGTTGAAAGGGACCTCAAGAGATCATTAGGTTTTACCCCAATTTTTGGTCAGGGAAGAAATCTTGGAAATTATCCTAAAAAGATTGTCTTCTGGGTATTCTGAGAGATCATTCTTCATAGAGAATACTTAGTATATTTCTGCTTTCTGAATGCTTTCCCTTGCTTTCATTCTGTTCAGTCTCAACAGGTGCCTGGGGATCACCTAATATGCAATAAGCACCCTCATTTGGTTATATTTTCCCATTTGATTTTGCTCAATGATAACACTATTGACAAGGCAACATTTGTCAGAGAGAGCTTTGTAAAATTTTGAAGGAAATTTGCTTCCCTGCAAAAGAATAGCAAACAGCAATGTTTTTGCTAGGGCATATTTTTCCCTCTAAAATACACTGCACTGTCAAAGGGAACATTTAAAAACAAACAAAACCAAAACCAAAACCAAATCAAACCAACCAAACAAACAAACATTGATTTTGGTGATGCTAACCAAAACAAGGTTTCTGCCTTCCAAAGCAGACTTTCTGATCATTTCTGAATAGACAGTGAAAGGTCAGAATGAAACTGAAACAAACTCAAATTTCTGGCCACCATTCATTTTCCCATGAAAACTGGATTTTTTCTCTCCTTACTCTGAAGTTAAACAAATATGTTTTAAAATCTAAAATATTATAACAAAACGAAGCTCTCATTTTCCAGACATTTCTAAAAGGAACTGAATTTACTGCATAATAATGCAGTTTAAGCTCTGTACCATAAACTGACTTCACTAGGTTAGCTTCTCCAAACAGAGATCATGCTGTTTCAAATTCTCCTGGGAAGATTCAGCAATGACTTCAGAGAAGGTCTAAGGGGCACATTACTAGCATAAGTTCTGCAAATGACATACCAAGAGGATGCTGTTAGGAAGAAAAAGCAAACATAGTCAAAGAGAATTTATTTGTGACCAGCTTTCAAATATCAAGGAAGTGACTAAAATTTCTTTTCTCAGCAGAAGGCTTTTACTTTATACATATATATATATATATATATATACACACAATATACACAATAACCCTTTAAATTATATATATATTTATATTATATATATATATTATATTATATATATATAAATATATATACATATAAATATATATAAAAATATATATACATATATTTATTTTATATATATTTTACATTACATATATATTTTATTATATATATTTATATTATATATATATATAATTTAAAGGGTTATTGTATAATATCATACTCAGATATCTTACTTGGGGGGAAAAAAAAAAGTTTGGATTTTAAATTTTTAATTCAGACACTAAGATGCACCACAGTACACAAAAGTTCCTTGGCAGTGAGGCAGCATTTTTCTATATTCATACCATTATAAAATCCACTCAATATCTAATGTAACTTGGAGACATGGAGTAGCTCCATCAGAATGTCCCTTACAACTCAAAGCCTCTGCACAGACACAGACTTTTTTTTGTCTCTTTGCTCTGACCATTTTTGTGTGTTCTCACTATAGAGAGGTCAACAATCTGTAAGGATTCTGAGTAATTACAGGACCTGAATATAAGAACAAACAAAACAGTGTCTAAGACAGTGCTGTGCAGTTACAAACAAATGGCAGTCATCCAATAACTCAGAAATTGTCTTTCTTCAGCCCCAGACAGAATGATGCATGGAAACAAATCATGTACTTCTCAGTGATAAAAGTAAACAAATACCCACAGTCCTTTACTGAAATTAGTTTATTCCTAGACTTCCCTCAGTGCTCTCATTTGGACTTCTACAATGTCCTGGAGCAGGTCAGCTTCAGTTCTGAGTCTTAGGCAAGCTGTTCTTGTCACATAAATGCTTAGGCTTTGCTAACTTTTGTACTGACTGTTGAAAGGCAATTGGAGGCAATGCAAAATAAAGCCTTGATTAACATGGTTGTTATGATATGAGCCAAGAATGGATTTTGGGAACTTTCCTCTTTCATTTTGGTTCACTTCTTTGGGACTGTATTCTTAGAAGAAACGATCATCATTTTCAGTGTGTGCAGATGATACCTATATTTAACTCTTCTATCAAGCTGCTATATTGAGATCCCTGCTTCGACTAATTGCTTACGTAAGACAAATTATTGGCTGTTAGCTACAAGATAATAGGTTCTTTAAACGGATTAAAGCAATGCCATCAAATTTTACTAAATAAAAACTCTGTAAAGCAGTGTTCATTAACTAGCTCTAAATCTCTGCTGACTGATTTTTCCATGTGCAACCACATCTGTTATATGCTTTATAAAACAAAACGTGAGGTTCAAAACAAACCAATGAAAATTTAAAGAAACCAATTCTTTCTTAAGGAGTTTCATAAGAAAATTCCATTTACCCTTTGCAGAATTTAAAAGCCAAAGTATTTACCCGAGTCAGTAAGATTGCCCATAAAGTTATTTTTTTTTCTGAATTTTGGATATTGTAAGGATAGAATTTATCAGAGTATCCAAGAGCATTGATATATTTTCATAAGAACAGGCCTGAGATATTACATAGAGATCTCAGTAGCAGCATAATTTAGTATCTTGTAGGATACTACAAGATACTAAATAAATAGGAAATACTGGAGCAACAGCTTACATGTAGTTTGACTGGACAATCAGTGTGCTTTTAAACTGAATTTCCCGCTCTTTGGGTTCTAGTTCACATAACAGTGTGATTTTGTAGAATATGAATGGTATCCTCTTCGATGAAATTAAACTGAAAGATAAACTCCATGAGCATACCTAATGGAGTCTCCCAGCTAATGGTCACTCCATATATGAGACCAAACTAGAGCCTATAGTACAGAGAAAAATACATTAACCACATTAACTTTGTTTTACCCTGCATATGATCCACTACTTCCTAATATAGGTATAGCCATAAAAGACATCCTCAAGTAGCAAATTCAGTCCCCCTCAAGGGAGCCATAAGGCACTTTGTACATTGCTTCACATCTACATGGGATACATTTTATTACATGCCTCAGTATCACACAAACACTTTCCCTCATGATGCATGATGTCACAAATAAATCCATTAAGAAATTAATAAGCATGAAAAACAATCTTAGGCATGAATTTAAAATAAAATTAAAATGATGCCTCAAGGTTACTGTAAAGCTGTAAAAACTCTGCATACTCTGTGCATTACTCAGATGAACACTACATATGTTTGTGCACAGCCAAAGGTGAATTTTGTGCCATAAAGTGGGTATTGTTTTGCAGGGACATTCTTATATTAGAATTTCATTTTGACCTTTCACAAACCTACCCATTTTTTCTAGACAAATTGTTGTCATTTTTCTTTAAGACTAGAGCTGGTAAAATTTACATTTATAGTAAGAATTAAATGCAAAACATATAAAGGTAATATGCATAAAGTGGTATGTACTCTTGGCCACTGTTGGCCTATAACTGAAATAGGTAGCTTGCCTCAGAATGAAGAAATGCATCAGTAATATTTTATACCTCAGGAAGCTCTACTTTTCAATTTTTGAACTCTTCTTTCATTTCTGCCTTTGAGAAAATCTTGCCTGGTAGAAATGCAAAGCAAAACTGCTTGAAACTAGAGAGGATTGCTACTTTTCATCAGAAGTCTGCTAAGTTCCAAGCTAGAATATGTTAATATCTAGAGAATTATCCTTGGAGATAACTTTAGATTTCTTTCACCATCAACATAATTGCAAGGTTTGTCTTAGAATGTATATAGTGATTGTGCTTTTTTTGGTTTGTTTATCTTTTTAAATTATTATTTTGTTTGTTTGTTTGTTTTTAATGTGTTGCATTTATTTGAGCTGAATTGTTATCTGTGGACTCAGTATACACCTTACAAAATCCTGTTTGTAATTTTTTTCTTACAAGTCATTATTTTAAAGTGAGCTACTAAGGTCCCAGATATTTTTAAATGAAGACAAGTTTCTAGATAAAACCTTAAGCGAATCCTTCCTATTATGGTTCAGTAAATGCCTTCACAGATTTTTTCCTCACAGAAAAAAAACCTCATTTCCTCCTTTGGTGCCTATTGCATACTATATTTGAAAACTTTTTTTTTTTTTTTTCCTTTACTTACTATTCAAGAGCTTATTCTATTGCCTTATCTGCAAGCATAAGTTTTAAACTATGCAACTGTCCATTAAAGTTAATGATAATTACTTGGTTAATTAATTATGATAATTATTTTTCCTGGTCAACTACTTCAGAAAGAATTTACATGTTTTCAAGTAGATATAGAAAAAATAATGTGGCTCTGTGCTACTAAGAGGAAAATGTCTGCTTTAGACATGCCTGATAGAGTGAGATAAAAGATATAAAAAGAAGTCAAAAGGTAAACAGACTCTTGGCAGGAGACAGATGCAATTTGGTTCCTTGGAGGGCCTGAATAATTATTCTAGTAAGGGGAATATTCTCTCTCACACATTAAGCATTTTCAGATTTCAAAATGACCTACCTAACTTGAGTTCCATTAAAACAGACAAAATCTTTTATGTTTTGAGATTGTATAAAGAAATACCACTTTGTATTTGCTTATACTTGCAAAAATGATACCTTCGTATGATTTAGATACTTATGCTCTTCTTTTGATATGACTCAAGAGGGACTGTTTTACTCTTCAATAAAAATTAAACCATTTTTACACCACATAAATTCTGATGATTCTAATCATATGCATTATGAACTTTGCCCACATCATCTTTCTCAGCAAAAGTAAAACACAAAATATGAATTTGCTATTGCATCACAGAAGATGAAGAACGTAGTAAATACTGCTGTTCATATATTATACCGTTTAAGGAAGCATTCTAACTTAAAATATATATATATTATAATGATAATAACAAAAATAAAGCTTGATTTTTCCTTTTAGTTTCATTTCAGTAATCAAGCTTGCAGCATTTATATGGAACTCAAAGAACTTGGAGAGTGATGAAGGAAGCAGTAATCAGCCTGAAAAGATGTTGAATCTCTGATGAGAGTTGAATATGTCAGATTAAGATATGTTCTAGAAAGGGAGGATCCCTGAACAACTGCTAGTCACTTTAAATTATTCTGCATTTCAAACAGGAAATCATCCAATTAGACTAACAGCTGCAGAGATTGAAATAAGCTTTGCATATCAGAAAATTAAAGAAAATGCAGCTGAGTACTATGTAAAGCAGTAAGGTAAGACCTTTTCCCTCTCTTTTTCTCCCATAAAATTTAATTTCAATGACTTTTTATTAAGGTAATGACTTCTAAATTGTCACACATGATTAAAACAAGAAAAATCATTTATCATGAATTGTGATGGATCGTTTTATCTGACACTTCATATGGGTGTTCTATTTGTCCTAAACTGTCGATTGTCTCTTTCAAGGTGGGTGGAGACTTCTGTATTTCTTCTTTTCCCAGTTTAGCTCCTATATCACCATTATTATTTGAAAAGGTTTTAATGAAGATGACCAACACTATCTTATTGAAATGAATCTCCTAGATGAGTCATCAACATTTGAAACTCTTCTCTAGAGAACAGCCTGAGATTTCAAACTAAAAAAAGAAAAAAGTATTAAAAAGTTGCAGAGGTCAAGAAAAGTGGTAACTCAGAAGAAGATGGAAATGAAATTTTATATAGGCTCAGAAGATGTAAAACAGCCTATATGTTTTACATTTAAAATAATGTTTACCATTAAATAACTGGACTAATATCACACGTCAGTCTCTAAAAAGACAGAATGGATGGAGCGATATGTCACCCACAAATTAAATTATAAACTTATTTCCATTTTATTTTTGGGAGGACATGTATTTTAAGCCAAGACAAATATTCAGACAGTAAAGCTATATACTTCCATAATGATTCTCTTAGGCATACACAGATACTCTCTTCGTGCTTTTGGCAGTGTACATCCCACAACTGGCCTTCCAGATACATGCTTCATTTCTGAGGAGGCTGTTCCTTAAAGAACCTCAGGCCTTATTTAGGACTTAGATTTTTTTTAACTCACAATGTATTAAATGTCATGGCACATTCTTATGCTACATACACAATTCCTCCTACAGGCTTAGCTCCTAAGTGTTTTGCCTGGGGTTTCTGTCCCTTTAATACATACACAACATCTTGCAACTTACCACAAGTGTTTCTTGAAAACACAACTGAATCTCCAGCAGGCAGAGATGCAGCCTTTAAACGTCATAATTCCTCTCAGCTTACTTTAAAAAACATCATTCCCCTGATGCCTTTTAAATGAGCCTCCAAGCCTAATTAGGAAAAAGTCTAATAATTTTCCTTAATATGTAATTTCAAATTGCTTTCTTTAGAAGATCTTTAACTACTGTTCAAGCACTGAAAGTCTTCATAAGATCAAAGACAAATTCATCAAGAAGAGTACATGGAGGAAAAGTGACTAATTTACTGTACCCATGTATATTCTATATTCACCTCACATCAAGATTTTAAGCAACTCTGGAATTACCAGATCTGAATTGCCACTGAAAGGATTTTATTATTATTTTTAGTTTTATTTTTAGTTTTAGTTAAAGTATATAATTTCAATAAGAAAGAGGAATTGAAGAAAATCCAGCAGACATTCTCTTGCAGCTGACAATCAAAGAATTCAAAGGCTAAGCTGCCCCTAAAGAATGAATTTTTCTAGACCTACAGATTTAAGCACTCCAAGAAAAAGTTTCTAGGCCAAAACTCTTTGCAAACAGTATAATTTAACTTTAAAAACAGATTCTTAACTTTTTAAAAAGGTGTATATTTAAATGATTGATGGAACCAAAGTTTAAAATATATTCAAATGAAAAGTTTGAACAGAAAGACTTGCTTTTATGATACACAAAAGATGCTTGCCCTTGGGGGGGGGAAATTAAAAAAAAAAAGTTAGGTTTAATATTCATTAATGTAGTAGAGTAATTATCTAATGCTTTGGGACCCAAGAGTATCATAGAGCTACATTAACTCTGACGAGTGCATGGAACTCACTGTGGCCACTGCTGAAATGCTGAAGCATATGGGGGAGTGGGAGGGTGAAGGTGGGGGGGAAGAAGAAGAGTAATATCTGTAATACTAAAAAAAAAAAAAGTACAATTATTGATGTCTATTGATGTCCGGAGACAAAAGTCTGAAGAAGGGTGCTGGCATACAGCCAACAATGTGCACTTGACCTGCACACATAGCTTTTTAGCTCGTGTAGAGAGTCCAGTGTTTGGCCTTTGTGTTGGACAAGATAGCATCCAGAGCTGTACAGCTGCCCATAACACAACTGATCTCAACCAGAAATTAAAAACAGTCACATCCATGGAACTGAATTCAGCCAGGAGGCATATAAATACCTGATTGTACTTATCCACTACCTTGTCTTACACCTGTGGTGTATCCTGCCAAGGAAAAGTCCAAAGAAGTTATGGAAGTGCATTTTTCAGCTATTGTCAAAGATGTTTTCTTTTATTACCTAATAAGGTTCACTTGATTTGACATTTGACTGTAACATAGTTAATGTAATCATGCTTGAAGGCTACACAAGGTCCATTGAAGATCATCTGTAACATTTTTTTTATTTTTTCTTCTTTTTTTCCTCAAAGAAGATTGACCAAAGCTCTTCATGTTTGTATTTGAAGGGACTAGTCACGTAGAGGATTCTCTACTTTGTGGCCAATAAATACTGATTTGATCTGGAATGGTAGTTCAGTATATTCTGGTACTATACTGGTAGCCCAGTATATTCTGGTGTGGTGGCTTTTTTTTGTATAGTCAGAGATTTTAAACTGTTTCTTAGACTGTGTCATCCAAATATCTGTGTTACTGTTTTTGTTTTTTAAACTTTTTCTTTAAGAAAAAAAGAAGAGTAACTTCAATCATCTAAGTAAATCTCATACAAAACAGGGACCAAGACTTCCACAGATGAGCTCCTGAGTTCTGTTTATAATAATATTTTAAAATAGTATGCATTTTAGAAGCATGTCCTGCAGGTCTTCAAAATTGTTCACTGTAAAGATTGCTGTGTTGCTTCAAAATCGAATAGCTGGCTACTATGAACTTTACTCTTCAAAAGACAAGACATTAATGTAATGATTATTAGTCACCACATGGTTTTGAAAAACAGGTCATGCTAAACTAGCTTCACATTATTTTTTTTGAGAATATGACTTTGCCTGACACATGCAGAAGTGCTAATTTTTGCAATTTTTGTAATGCATGACTTGATGCAACACACCTTAGGGTTAAGAAACACGAGTGAAACAAAATTTGTATGATACATACTAGATGGATTAAACACTTGGTTATATGGTTACATTATTATTTCATTTTGAGGGATTATAAATAAGAAATCTTGGTCAGTTAGGTGAACTTCTATGAAGACCCTATAAAGATTTAATTATTTGGATCGGAATTTAAATTTTATGTCATCTTTTGGTGAAAAGGCAAAACATCAGTTACAAAAAGAAAAAAAAAAATAAAAGAAAAAAGATTATTCACAGAAAAAAAAAAAAGTAGTAAGCATCGCTATAAGGAAGTCAGATGGATGTGGAAAAAGCTAGATTTAAAACAAAACAACAACAAAAAAACATTGATTTGTTGTGTGTATGTACATATATATACACACATATATACATGTATATACGCATTTAGAAGTTCCAGTGTGGCCAAATTTTGGAATCTGTCACAGCTGCAAACAGGAAACTTTCACAGGAAAGCAGTGACTCTGGAAAAGATGTATAGATACTAGTGGGGGATCTGTATATGAGCTTCTGTTTTGGTGCCACAGATGAAAAGGTTAATGTGATCCCCAAATGTATCAATTCTGATATTACTGGTAGCCAAAATAATCCATTTGTCATACTGTAGAGCCTGGTGGAAAACTGGCTGATTCAGAAGATTACAGCAAGACATTAAAAGGTTGAACAAAGTCTTGGAATGAAAAACCTGAGAAGCTGAACTGATCAGTTTGAATAAGGATAACTTAGATGGGTAATTAGATCACAGTCTATATGGAAGAAAAACTTAATAATGAACTTTTCAGTCTAGCAGAAAGTGTTGAAAAAAAAAAAAAAAACACTAAATGGGAAAGCTGAAGATGGACAAATTTGGATTGCAATTCAAGGATATCACTAGAATGAACAACTCAGTATTTTGGTTAGAATACATGTACAGATGTTCATTCTCCAAAAATCATTCTAAATAACAATCCAAAAGGCAACTGTGTATTTTAAGGAACTAGTAACTGTTCTTTAGTTCCCAATAATTACACTTTTCTCTTTAGTTTCCATTTAACAGCTGACTAAACCCATAATTACTTGTAAACATGTTAAACTAGCTCCTGGTATGCACCAGAGAAATTGTTATTGGTTTGCACACAAATGTAAACAAATCAAGATTACTTGCAGTAATAATCACCATCAATTTTTAGTTAGGTTAAAAAAGGTTAAAAAACTGTCCTTCATAATTTCAGGAAATTATTTTAATGTAAATGTTGGTACGAAAACAAACAAACAAACAAATAAATACAGTATGCATTTGCTTCTGTTTAAAGTCCCTAAGTTTTCTTTTTTTTTCATTTAAATCATACTTTCTAGAGATGCTTGACTACTCATCTATCTCATTATCTCTTTTGTGTTTTGGCTCTCTGGCATCAGAGAGTAGCTCATCTTCTCTTTTATTTGGCAGAAAACTACTCATAAGACCAGCAAGATTGTTTACTTCCAATTTGTCCTGGACTTAGAAAAGAGGTAAAAACACACTAACTCACTCTTCCCCTCTTGTACATTTGACTCTTATTAAAAGAATTTAAACATAGTAATTTTTAAATTCTAACAATTGAAATCTGCCCAACAGGTTTCAGAAATATCAACGTTTTTTGTGTTTGTGTGCATATTCTAGCTTATAAACCATTATTCTGATTCTGGTGTATAAGCAAAAAAGATTTTTTTTTAATTTGTTTTTCTCCAAGACCTGAGCGTTGAAGATATCATTTTACTGACATCTCAGTTTTCTGCTGATTTAATAATCTTTATCTCTTCCCTTTTTTTTGTATGTGTAATTCTTTTTAAATAACAGCTACATGAGAAAATTACTTCAGTAAGATGGAACAAGTATAATTTATTCTTATGTTGACACTCATTTTTATGTGTTTGTCTATTTTAATCATTATCTTCTCATTTTAAATTATCAACATTTTAGATAAATGAAATCTTTTGAGTATTCATTTAACTGTATTACAGTATTTCTTGTTGAGCTAATATTTAGAATCATAGAATCATAGTTTGTGTTGAAAAGAACCTTAAAGATCACTCAGTTCTAACCCCCTGCCATGGGTAGGGACACCTTCCACTAGACCAGGTTGCTCAAAACCCCATCCACACCTCCAGGGATGGGGCATCCACAGCTTCTCTGGGTAACCTGTTCTAAGGCCTCACCAACCTTACAGTGAAGAATTTCTTTCTTATATCAAATTTGAACATACCTCCTTTTAGTTTATAACTGTAACCCAATTTACATTGTTTTATAATATTTCAGATGCGTTAAGAAATAATGCTGGTCATTGCAAAACGTTTTTTTGTTTCTTAAATAATTTGGATTGAAAAAAAATATTTGATGTAATGCAAAACTATTATTTATAATTGTCTTAGATTTTTAGTCAAAACTAACAAATCCCAAAATTTAATCCTAAAATAAAAGTCTGAAAAATGCTGTTTTAAAAGATCAAAATCAAAATGTGAGCTTTTCAAAACAATCTCTATTAAAAAGTAATTTCAAGTAATACTGAAATTTCAGTGACCTCAACACTGTACTTTTTAGTGAATTAGCTATTCATTTCGTTATTCATCTTTGTTTCTTGGGCCTATCTGGATAGATTGCTCATTCCTCTTCATGGAAAAGAAATGACTTACTCATTTTTCTTGGCTGATGTTGCAATACGTCTTTCTGTAAAAAGGTTGTAGGACTGGCAGCAACAAAGGAGGGAAAGATTAACTGTCTTAATACTATACATTAATGCTTGGGCTGCATGAGAAGGAAAAATAATATTTCCCTCTTGCTTGTGGGTCTTAAAGTGGTTAGTATTAGACGAGGTTTCTCATAACAGTAATAACTTTTTTCTGTACTATAAATTATTTCTATTTTGTAGGAGAACACACAAGGCATAGAACCTTGTTTTTTGACAAGAAATAATCTTGTGCAGAGGTAATTTTCATTGAGTCAGCTCAGAGAAACTAGTAAAACAAGGAAATTAACTACCCTACAGAATTGTCTTTCTCTCCGTGTATTCCCCAAACGAGCAGTCACCTGTGTTCCTAAACTGAAAAAAACAATGTGAATTTAGTGATTTGGGTAATGTTCATGGTACTTGCTATCCAGGCATAGTTTGAAGAGCATCATCAGTTCCCTATCACTTTGTACATATTTCTACTGAATGTTACAAGTTTATTCAATAGTTTGAAAGTCACAAGTCTTGAAGTGTTAGAAGCACATGCATTACATTTATTGGGAAGTGTAAAGGGCTGACTGCTCTGGGAGCCAAAGGTGACAACTGGGCTGGCACAGCAGGGACCTTTCTGATGAGGACACAATGTTTGAGCAGTGCAGAGCAGAGTAGAGCAGGTCAGCAATGGTGACCAGAGTTAGGCATGGTCCAGATTGCTGTGTGCTTCTGTAGTAAAAAGGCAGAGCTGAGGTTAATTAAGTTGTCTGGACAGGATCAGAGCCAAACTCAAAAAAGGCTGAAGTCTCACAACTTAGACAAAGCAGCTCAGCTCCTTCTCCAGATTACCCATCCTGGCACACACTGCCTTTAAATCATGGTCAGAAAGGTTCAATGTGTTTAAAACTCATCTCTTCACTGGAAATTAGATTCTTTTTAACACCATGAGATGTTAACATGTAGCTAACATGTAATACCATGTAGTTAACATGAGATGCTACACAGATATATTTGGAAGACATAAGAAACCACCATCACATATCTGGATGCTGCTGATTTTGGAGAATGCCCACAGACCAGTGTGAAGGAAAAATCTGTAAAGATCTAAGAGTCATGACAGAATAGATGATTAGTAGAAGAAAGCAGGAAAAAGGTCATAGAAGTAGGAATCATTGCACAGAGTGAGAGCATAACAAAAGACAAAAATAACTGCATAGAAAAAAATCAGTAAGAACTATTTCTAGAGAATGGCACTCCTCATATTTTAATTAACAGTAAAATGTTAATTAACAATAAAATTAATATTGGTGGGAAAAACCTAGTCCTATATGCTTGTACTATATGATCTTTGTCAGAAAAAAACAATACCCAATTTCTCCTGCAATACAGAATCATGCAGAAGATATTTTTTTTTTCTTCTGAATAATGAAATATTATTCTGAAATTGAAATATATATATATATATTTCTATTTTTCTGCAAAATATTGTGATGTATTGAAAACATAATACATTCAAATAAGTTACTTGCTGGGATCATCCGTCTGAAATGCTTAACTTTTTTTTCTTAACTTTTCAGCTGTTCCTATGTACTGTAAATGTAACAAGTTAAGTAGTTTCTCCTTCTTGGACAACTCACTTTTACACTACCTATCTCATCAACAACAAAAAGAAGTGATAGTTCCAAGGAAAAAGAGATTGTTATCTGTGGTTTCAGGTTAGCTCCCAAATCTAAGGGTACTTTCCACAACTTCCGGTTACTGCATTCTAAATATAGTGGCAGTGAAATAAAAAAGTTTTTGATTAAAATGGTCTCATAACACAGTCATTCATAACATTATGAATGAGTTTCAGATGGGATTTGTTAAATTAATGAGATAATGACATATAAAAGTGATGCTACATATAGGTGTCTATCCATGAGCTGTGTGCCCAGTCTCTAATTAAAACTAGTAAAGATGTGGTTGTCAATGAAGGCTAGAAGGTAAGATTCATCTCACCCTAAAGTGACTCTAAGGGGTCTCAATTCAGACACACACACCATGTAGTACTATTTGTGATTCTTCTGGATACCTAAGACATCCAAATTAGAGTAACATATATGGCACAGACACAGAGGAGCCATACTTTCTTGGAATGGTAGCTGGACATCAGGTACCTGGAGTATTTCCAATGCCATTTAATGTCATTTGCATGACAAGAGAATTACTAACCTTGTTCTTGGTCTGCCAAATCTCTTTGTGGTTTTCACTGGGTTTATAGATCTCCCTCCACTATAAAGGCAGATGAGATGTCTGCCTTCAATGCAAACACCTACAGGTAGATATTTAAATTCTAATTTCAAATTGAATCTTATCCTATGAGCGTATAACTATGGAGACAGTATTTAATACAAGCTATTATAAAGAAGTATTCTAATTTTGTTGAAGGTAAAGCATAAAATTTAATTTAGAAAACTAAAAGAAACTTGTTTAATATCTCACAATAAGAAGAAGATGTAATTTCTATGAGTCTGATGGCTGTGAAAAGGGTTAACAATCAATAGACAGAAGCAAATCAAACATATGGGAAGAATTGTGGCTACTAAGTCAATGCCCATTATCACTCCCTGATCACCTTGACCAGAGCCACCAACTCACAGCTCATCAGGAGTTCTGAGAGTATTCCACTTGGATGTGTTAATAAAATAAATAAATAAATAAATAAAATAATAAAATGTAATAATAATAATAATAGTAATAATAATAACAATAGTAACAGCAGCTAAATCTTTATTACCTTAGACTTTCTGAGCTAAAAAAAAAAAAAAAAAGCCTTCCAAAAGCAGGCTTCAACTGACCCAATGTATTTTCTGATTATGAGTAACATGCAGACATGTTTGCAACTATATCTCAATGGTTCTTGAGCAATGTTGAATAAAAATTATTCTTTTCATAATTATGGTGTAACTGATTATAATCCCTCGTTGGGGAGAACCTTCTGAATTTTCTTAAAAACACATAATACATGTTTTTTTAGCTCTGAAAAGTTGGGTAGTCAATGTAGCATACAACCTATACTGTAAAAGTCATGCAGTCAATGTTATGGGAGGAAAAACTTGTTTCAGTTGAAAACAAACTTTTAACTGTCATTTTCTACTTTGGGCGAAGAGAGTAGGAAACTGGTAAATTAAAACATAGTCAAACTATCAATGATAGAACCACATTACTGAAAAAACTTTACTTGTTTTCTAAGTCTTCTAACAAGCTAATGTTTCTTCTTAACATGAAAAAAAAAATATGTATGTTTGACAAAGCTAAAGCTGAAGCATTTATTCAATTAATTGAAAATGAATCAATATTTTTCACAGTTCTGTCACTCTTGTTTTTTTACGCTGCTTTGGTCTGTCTTCTTTATGTTTTGCATATTAAAATTATGTCAACCTACTGTAGTTTAATAATACAATCCATACTATTAACATTCAAGGTCTCTTCAGATCTGCACCCCATTGTATTCAACTGAATTTGCTACAAATAACTTAAAAGCTAAAAGGAAAATATGTTGTTATTTGTCTTTCACAGAGATGAGATACATAGATTAAGATCCAGAGAAAATGCTTCGGCTCAGGAAAGAAGATGAGGTTAACATTTAAGAACTTAAATCCAATATAGAGGTTCAGAAAATTATCTGCTTTGAATGAAGCTTTATGGCAACAGTGTCTCCACCCTGTCCATCTTTCTGCTCTGGAACTTATGCTGTCTCAATATGTTCTTCCTGTTATCAGCCAGTTAATAATAGAATTATATAGCAGAAATATTAAAAATGCACAGTGAAAACAGCAACTACATCAAACAAACAAACAAAAAAAAAAAAAACACAGCAAAACATCGGTACAAAAAGAATTAAGCTGTATCTGACCCCCTCCCCCTAACACACACACACAGACAAGAAGATCAGTTACTAGACCAAAGAATTTTCCTCCTAATTTCTCTTTCAGACTTTGATTATTGTACTTGTGTCCTCACAGTAGCACAACCACCATAGAGTGAATTATGCCATAACATATAGTGCTCTATGTCCTGCTATTACAATACTCTCTTGGTGTTTATGAGGTATTTCTATGAATTGAACTTAAAATCTAAGTGTTCCTACATTCTTTTAATAATAAGTTGTATTTAAACAGATTATTTAGTGGCACTACCACATGCAGAAAAGCTCTACAAAATTGATATCATGACTGAACAGAGGAATCCGAAATTTCACTTAGGGCAGGATTTTTGAAAAACAGAATAGCATCTCCAGATAAGTTGTCTAAGGTTGTGCTGATTTCTGAGGAAGCATATTGAAGCTGGAAAAATATATACATGCATGCCTTTACTGGTTATTGTAATTACATTATGCAAGGAAGCCACCTGCTTTTACTAAAGACTTTCCAAAATCTATTGGGTTGCTGTAAAAAATATATATATATATATATATATATATTATATATATATTAGGCTGAGTCATAAAATGAGAAAAGAAAAAATATATATATACTTTTCCCAAAGACTATAAATCTGGTCTTATAGCAGAAATTGCAAGAGTTAATATTAACAAGGAATTTGGAGCACAATCTTTTCTTGTAAGAACAGTTTCAATGTGTTTTGAGAGAAGCCAGTATTTTGTTCCTCCATATAATTTTCTACTGTTTATTTACACTGTTACTGTTTATTTACACTGTTACACTTGGATTCTATTTAATTTATTATTATTATTTTTTTTAATATTTCCTTCTTGATCTTCAAATAGTAATTTTCTATGGCTTAGATAAACAGAGGAGTAATATTTCTTTAACATTATTTGCATAATAATTCACATAATAAATATTTAAAAAGGCACAAAAGTGAAAAGATGCTTCCCTGTCTTGGTCTTGGAAAGTCAGGATTTAGCTGTTTTTGAAAAGCTTGCAGTTGGATTATCAGATAAGGTTTATATAAATATTAAGTTCTCTAGAGCTTTAGGATGGCTTAATGAGCCTCACTTTTCTTAACTTTTACATGTCATATATTGGAGTACAAGAATTTTAAATTGTAAGGTAGTTTGCAGAAGTTTTGCAGTAAATCTCAGAATGTGATAATTTATAGTAATTATCCTTTGGATTTTTGAGACTTTTAATTTTTACCAACTTCAGGTTAGCCATTCTTAAATGGGATCCTAACTAGAGCAAGAATCTAATCCTAAATGAATATATTGAAATGAGCATTTTTCATCAGGTCACATTCTTGGTGCAAACTGCAGTTCTTGTTGCTCTAACATTTTCTTATTTTTTTTTTTAATAATAATAATAATAAAAAAATCAGCACTTCTGCTAAATTTTTGGAAAAAAAAAATGTTTTATGTGTCATCATTACTGCACAGAAAAAAAAAAAAAAAAGGTGAAATTTACAGTCTTGTCAACAGAATCTCAAGTGTGTTTTTTCCACTTTCATGCTTTTCCTCAGGTACTACAACACTTCCTTTCGTGGTTTTACTCAGCCGGGCAGCTGAGCTCCACCTCACCACTCTCTCACTCCTCCTTGTTAAGGGGAAAGGGGGAGAAAACACAATGAAAAGGGCTCAAGGGTTGAGATAAGGACAGGGAGATCACGCAACAACTATCATCATAGGCAAAATAGACTCAGCACAGGGAGAATAAAGTTAATAAAAATCTAGAAAAGTGAGAAATAAAGAAAACAAACTAAAAACACCTTCCCCCTGTCGTGGTTCCGCTCGAGTGGGCAGCCGAGCTCCACCACAGCCGCTCTCTCACTCCCCCTCCTCAATGAGGAATGGGGAGAAAACATGTGAAAAGGGCTCAGAGGTTGAGATAAGGATGAGAAAATCATGCAGTAATTATTGTAACGGGCAAAACAGACTCAGCATAAGGAGATAGTAAGATTTATTGCCTATTACTAACAAGCTAGAGAAGTGCGAAACAAAGGAAAGAAACCAAAAACACCTCCCCCCCTCCCCCCATCCACCCTCTTCCACCTCCTCCCCCCGAGCGGTGCAGGGGAACAGGGGAATGGGAGTTATGGTCAGTCTACAGCACTTCTTCTCTTCCGCTCCTTCTCGGTCACTCTCGTCCCCTGTGCTGTGGGGTCCCACCCCACATGGAGAGCTCCTGCGGGGGCTCTCCATGGGCCACAGCCTCCTCCGGGCCACATCCACCTGCTCCACCGGGGGCTCCTGCATGGGCTGCAGAGTGATCTGCTCTGTGTGGGACCCATGGTGTTATGTATGGAGTGGTATTTTGTGTCAAGAAAATGGTTGATATTAATAAAGAAGGGGGAGATTTGGGAGTGTGGCCATGGGGGTCGGAAAGCCCTGTGGTTGATGGTAACATCAGACTCTTAATGATGAGGCCATCAGGAATGTAAAAGAGTTTAGAGGGAACAAAGAAGGTTGATTCAGGAGACTCCATGTAGTCTCGGGTTCCTTGTTCTCCAGCCATTAAGGCATGGAAGTTTCTGGGTGTTTGCTGTCATTGTTATTTGCAAAGTTGTTTGACCAATGAAAAGTTGTTTTTTAAAAGGACTGCTGTGGAGAGAAGGGTATAAGAGGGGAGCCTGCCCTCGAGATTAAAAAAAAGGCAACACGATGAAGTTATGCCATCAATAAATAAGTAGAAAGAAGGAATGAAAAGGAACAGGCTAGCAGAACAGGTACCATGATGGGGACAGGCAAATTGATTGCCTCATGAAGATAGGTTCGGCCAGACTCAACAAATCGCTCAGAGAAGCTCATACAGAAAGTCACTGGAAATATGTTCACTGGAGCTGGAAAAAAGCTCAAGTTGAGAGAAGTGGACGCGAGCACACAACTGCCCCTCTCTGGTAAGCAGTTGCGCATTATGGGGGATCATACGTCCTTAGGAACAAAGATTGTCCTGGTAGCCTTACAGCTTATTCTCCTTACTATCAATCAATTTATGATCCTGAAATATGGGACCAAATTGAGGTCAGGGTGTGGGACTCTGCAACTAAAAATGACAAGGTTGCGGTGGGATTGCTCAGCACCTGGCGAGCAGTCTCTGAGGCCTTAAAGAGCAGTGTGGGGCCACAGTCAGAAACGTGTGGTTTGCCAGACAGTGAGGGAACTGCGGGCTCCTTTACTGATCCAACCGCTACACCATCGGCCCCTCTGCTGCTACAGCCATCGAAGGCTTTTGCTGTTACGCCCCCTGAACGTGCCTTTTTACCCAGGCCATATTGGCCTTGAAAAGGAGATGGACATGCTTTTCTTCGATCTGGGAAGAACGGGATACATAAGGACTGAAGGCCAAGTTGCTTGATAACTTAAAGCAAGACATGTTATTCAAAAGGAATGGAAAATGGAGACTGTTAAGTCATGCAACTTAAAGGATTTTTTGTTACCTTTCCTGATTGTACATATGTATAGGCATACTCGGGTTTAGGACATAAAAGCAATGTTCTCTGTATTTAGAATGTTCGTGTGTGCGTGTGGAGTGTAGACTCCCTGCACACCCAGCACTGTTTACTTGCCTTTTATACCTTTTGTATCTTTTATACCTTTTATACCTTTTATACCTTTTATAAATATTCCTTTTATAAATATTACTAAATTCAGATTGAGTTGAGACTTCATTTATAACAATGGGCTGCAAGGGGACAGCCTGCTCCACCAGGGTGCTCTCCACAGACCACAGGGGAACTTGTGCTGCATGCCTGGATCGCGTCTTCCCGTTCCTTCTTCACTGACCTTGGTGTCTGGAAGGCTGCTTTTCACTCTTTGCTCTCCCAGCAGCTGTAGCGCTGTACAGCAGCTGCCCTCCTCCTGCACTCACCTTGGGGGCTGAAGGGCTGCTTCTCTCTCAGCTCTCACCCCTCCCTTCCAGCTGCTGTAGCACAGCATATTTCCCCTTCCTTCAGTCTGTTTTCCCAGAGGCATAAACAACATCACTTATTTGCTCAGCTCTGGTCAGCAGCAGGTCCCTTTGGAGCCGGCTGAAATTGGCCCTTACATGGTACAGCTTCTGGACTCTTCTTGCAAAGGCCACCCTTGCAGCCCCTTGCTACCAAAAGCTTGCCACATAAAACCAATTAATTCACTTTTCTACAACACCTGCCTGCAGGAATCTGAATCCAAAGGGAGCAAGTTTGTGGGTATGAGCCACTCAAGGATGAGCCATTTTCAGTCTTTTCTACTGATGCTTCTTCATCTTTTACATTATCATTGATTCAGCAAAGAAAAGAATGAGCGTACCCAAGTGGTTACAACATTCTTCTGAAAGGTAAGTCAAAAACATGGCTAACTGAAGCTAATTTGTTGACAACAGAATTAACAGTGATTCTGTTTGAAACAGAAATGTTGTTGTTCCCAGAACAAGGCTAGAAGACTAGGACATTGGTAAATGGATCCCTTCCATTATCTGGAGTGAAAAAGTAATTATAGAGACAAAAATATTATTTACTAAAACATCACTGTTGTTACCGTGGTATGAATGGTGTGATTTTCATAGCATTTGTTGGGAAGTTTACACTGTGATTTGGATATTAATAATACATCTGTCAGAGCTGGTTAAAAGGATACCTCAACATTTCTAAAATGCATACAATTTCGGAAAAAGAAAAAAAAAGATGAAAAATACAATTGGGTCTAGAACTTGATGGAAACACAGAAATCTTGAAAAGAATGTGCCTTCCTTTCTCATTTTCCTTTCCAACCTCCCTGCTAGTAAAAAGCATGTGTGCTAGGGTAAAAAATTCATTTTAAATAAAACAAAGTAATTAAACCATGCAAAAACAGAGAAAAGATGTGGCTAACACTGACTTCCAATACTTTAAACCATTTTTCCAGCTAACCATTACTAAACACTTTCTAGAAAAACAAAAGAAGCAACTTAATACCAGTTTAGTTTTCAGTGCAATCTCATTTCAGTCTTTAGTACACCCAACTCGTATTGCTTGTTAATGGCATATTACTTTTGCTGGTTTTTGCAGTTTCCACTTGCTGATTCCACTTGATGATTCTCTCCAATTGTTAAGGCATTTTACTGTATAATGCTGTCTTCATATTTCCTGTACATGAAATGCAATAGTGGACTCAAAAATTAATGCCAAACCAACATGTATAAAATGCTTG
This sequence comes from Anas platyrhynchos, assembly GCF_047663525.1. Classification (NCBI taxonomy): domain Eukaryota; kingdom Metazoa; phylum Chordata; class Aves; order Anseriformes; family Anatidae; genus Anas; species Anas platyrhynchos. Next base: position 191,584,484 of record NC_092587.1, on the reverse strand, counting down.
AGATATCACAGACTCATAGAATGCTTGAGCAAACTTGCAACATGAGCAAACTCTATAATATGAAAATTTGCTTAGTGTCATAAATCTGGGCTGTGTGTTTCCCAGCATTAAGAATCGTAGAATCATTAAGGTTGGAAAAGACCTCCAAGATCATCTGGATCTCCTACCACCAGTACTATTTTATTTGATGGATTTATTTATTTGATTTATTATTTGATTTAGGTAATGTGAGGTAACCTTAACTGCAACCCTTTAGCAGTGTGATCTTACCAGAGATAAATGGTGATCTTACCACAGATGTTTTTCCTACTGGCCATAGGAAAAGGGTACTAATCATAACCAGTGGAAGAAAGCAGAGGATGTTTTCCTGGAAAATAGTGACCGTCGTGACCTGAAAACAAGATGAATAAATGACTAACAGTAACTGGACATTAGTAACTAAAATAAAAATGTGTATGAGAGTTGTATTATTATTTATTGTCTTTTTTTTAAAGTAGTGATAGTTTATTGTTTACTAATTTTAGTTATTACTATTTTGCTAAGTTTAGTTTATAAAAAAAGTATTTGAATTAAACAAGGGCTTGTCTGTTTCTGCATCACAACATCTTAGCTGATCAACCAACTTTCACAGGATAGGGTAATTAAATTGGATGGGAAGTGTGTGGACAGAAGGCATTAGTTATTGAGAGCTATGAATTGATCACTGTGTTTGAGTACCAGGCTCCTGTGTGGAAGAAGAGATAACATGTAATCCTAAATATATTTTAAATACTATTTTGTAATAGTTATATTAATCAATATCTTTGATAATGTCTGTTAACCAATCTTTCATCTTTTTATTGCTGTCAACCTCTTTAGTTACAATAATTTTCCTTGAGTTTACATTTACTTTAGAAGTTTTTTAATAGGATTGCACATCAGACCTCTTTATGCAAAAGTAAGAGATATACAACTGAGTGATACTAGTGTGCTAAACAAACTCATATTAGTTCTTCTATTAAAAAAAAAAAAAAAGTTTTTAATTTCTTGTCTTACAGATGGGATGAAGAAAAAATATAGTCTCACACTTGTACATTTGTAAATCACCATGTTACTCAAGATATCAATCTTGAAAATGCAGTCTATTGTCATTGCTGAAAAGACTAGAAAACATGAGTGAGAATTAAGAGCTAGAAAGCTTACACATTTGTATAGATGTATTACAGTAGTGCAACAATTTTACCTGACTTTTCTGTATGTAGATACAAAGCAAAAGTAAAGAACAGTTTTCTGATTTATTGAGATTTGTTAAACTCAAAACACTTGGAGAACTGTTGGCAAAAACATGTTTTTAACAAAAGAACACATTGCCATCACAAGGCATGAGGAGACAAAAGGTTAATGTCCTTCTAAATGTACATTACCATATGCTTGAGTGGAGTTTTGTAGTGCTTTGTCTTCTTAGTTTTATGATCAAATAATTCAGTTGATTGAAGTTATGCCTGCTTACATTATGCATCTGACTGACTCATATCTGGTGCCTGTATCAGCTGACTGGTGAATGAGGAAATCATGGCCTAATTTCAAGTAAAATAACATTCTCAATTCTAACCTCTTAAAAATTATATTAAGCCTTCTAACTTATTTGAAGTTCAATGGTCATTGTATTAACATGTGGCTTTTCCACTGCAAAGCATTGTAGAGATATGATGTAAATAAGCAGTTTTGTGTCAAGAATTTCTTAGAGAGAATTTCTGATTTTACCATTTATGAACAAGTTTAAAGTTTTGCCACTTAAAACTAGGTTGAAGACACCAGCACTGGCTGAAGTCACTAATTTGAATGCCACTGTGCTGTTTCAGCCACTGAGACCTTTCCTGTTGTGACCAGTTCTTCACACATATTTCAGTGATTGCAGAACAGCACGACAGATTTCATTGTCCTCTTTTCATTGAATTCAGTGCTGAAAATACAGCTGAATCAACAGTATGAAATTAGACATATTTTTTCCCAAACAAAGGGAAACATTTTGTATAGCTGAAAAGTTAGTGTCTCATATTTCACTGTTTAAGATCTTTTTAATTACTGTGCCATGCAGAGAACTAATGTTTTGTATGTAAAGGTCTGTTTCTCCCTATCTATACACTTATTCCTTTGAATCGGTGTGACACTGTTTCATTTCTGCTTCTGGCTTCAAGTTTTATTGCTTTGATTTAGCTGAAAGCTGTTCATATTGCACTAGAGTGAAACCTAACAAGCATGTCTCCACATTTTGTTGCCTCATTTCGCATTTGTTTCATATTGTTATTTGAACTAGTGTACCTCTGTGTACCTCAGTTTATCAAAACTATTATTATCTATATCTTATTGCTAAAAGCAAATTTTTATTCTGAGAAGGTACACTTTTGATACTGTCTGTGTTCATAAGCAAAGGTCTTATTTCCCTGTAGTCATATCTAGTTGTATCTGAATGACTAGAAGTTGACAATCTATGGTTCTAGAAATTCAAAACATCATCAATGCTATGCACAAGTATTAAACACAACAGAAAAACACTGACAAAGTCTTTCTTCAGGCTTCCAGGTAACTGAAAATATCTACAATTTATTGAAGAGTCTGGTAAAAAATTGCACTTACGAATTAAGGAATTAATAGGTATAATTTCTGCAGTTCACTGTGGTGGAGCCAGAATGTCTCCACTGTTATTCACACGCATTGTAGGCTTCTATTTACCTTCTTTCACCTGTCAAGATCTCTTAACTGGGAAAAATACTCTGCCTGTTTTTCAAATTCTTGTTCCAGTTTGGTCTGTCTTGGCACGTATCCAGATAGTTCTTTCACTTCTTATCTTTACTTGAAAACTTTAAAGTGTTGGTGATTTTTATCAATACTTAGAGGAATGTTAAATATTTTAAAACTTGGCATCCTCAAATAAAACAGTGCTTGAAGACCCAAAAAATCTTTTGGGAAAACAAAAAACAAACAAACAAAAAAAAAAAAAAAAAAAAAAAAAAACCACCAAACAAATATTTTCAATTAACTCACAATATCATTTTGTAGGTAGGAAAATCCCATCCTGATGAAAACATGTGTTGAAATTAATTATTTATTTTTTTTTCCCTCCAGCTTTGTAACTCCTGTCTTGAAATTTCATTATGCCAAGTGTTTCTACAGATTTCACTCCATTCAGTTTTGATTTGATGAGAATTTCTTGGTACTGTCATAATTTATATCAACATTAGAAAGGTAGAATAAGCTCTATAGCTGGTATTTGGCAGCTAAAGAAGGAAGGAAGGAAGGAAGGAAGGAAGGAAGGAAGGAAGGAAGGAAGGAAGGAAGGAAGGAAGGAAGGAAGGAAGGAAGGAAGGAAGGAAGGAAGGAAGGAAAGAAAGAAAGAAAGAAAGAAAGAAAGAAAGAAAGAAAGAAAGAAAGAAAGAAAGAAAGAAAGAAAGAAAGAAAAAGAAAGAAGGATAGAAATAAAGAAAAACCATCATGATCGGTATGATGAATAACCAACAGCAGTGTTGATTCCAGTAAGCACATTTTCAGATTTATTTGAATATTTCATACCTGTTATTTGAATACATCACTCTACAGCACAAAGATCTGTCTAAGGACTCTTCAAATTATTACTTTCCTTGCAATATAGTAAGGAACACTTGACAAATGCTGTTGGAAACCATCTGTCAGCAAATAAGTAGGAAAAATTAAAGAGCCTATTTTCAGTCCTGAGTCCTCTTTTAGTGTCTGCTGTCTGTTCATGTTGCTGTTCACCCAGCTGCCAAACGGAACGAAATGTGCTGCTGCTATTCTGGGGTTACAAACAGCATATTTAAGAGGACAGATAACATGATTCAAGATTCTGCAGCTGAAGTTTTTTGAAAATTTTAAAGCATGCAACACTTTAACCTTGTAATAATCTTACACACTTTGGTCAAAACAAGTATAAAAGATGAGTCTAGACCCTTGTCTTTGTTTGGAGCAGAGTGAGGAACCTCCACCGTGCCCCTGAATTGCCCCTACACAACAGATATGATGCTCTGGGGCTGAAAAAAAGGAGAAAATATTGGCAACAACAGTGGTAATGGGCAAGACCCAGGAAAGGGCGACTGCAAAAAGGTGAACCAGCAAACCACTTGTGTAAGAACCAGTGCCACAAAAAAAAAAAAAAAAAAAAAAAAAAAAAAAAAAAAAAAGCCATGGGGAGTGCTGGTAATTGGAGATTCCTCTCTGAGAGGCACTGAGGTGCCCATTTGCTGCCCAGACAATTTATTTCAAGAGGTTTGCTGCCTGCCTGGGGCCCACATTTGTGACATTACAAGGAGGCTAGTGAGCTTGGTCAAGCCAGCGGACTATCACCTGTTCCTGTTCTTTCATATAGGGACAACTGAGGGTGCGACAAGAAGATTCCAAAACATCAAAAGGGACTTCATGTTCCTTGGAAAGATGCTGAAGGGATCAGGAGCACAAATACTGTTCTTCTCAATCCTCTCAGGTGGAGACTGGTACCCAAGGAGGAGGCAACGTACAGACCAGGTGAATGATTGGCTGCGTAGCTGGTGCCATGCTCAAGGTTTCAGGTTCTGTGATCTCAAGCGTGACTTTGAAAGACTAGGCATGCTAACACAGGATGGGGTGCACCTGACCAAGTGGGGCATTTCCCTCCAGTCCTAATCTGCGAAAAGAGGCCAACCCCCAGCTCCCCACACCTCCCTTTCAGGTAGTTGTAGAGAGCAATAAGGTCTCCCCTGAGCCTGCTCTTCTCCATGCTAACCAGCTCCAGTTCCCTCCGCTGCTCCTTATAGGACTTGTGCTCCAGGCCATTCACCAGTTTTATGGCCCTTCTCTGAACACACTACAGGGCCTTGATTGGACACGCTCCAGGGCTTCGATTAAATAATAATGAAGAATAATAGTGTTCATGACAGGACTGGCAACACTTTGTTGTAAAAGAAAAACAAACAAACAAACAAACAAACAAACAAACAAAAACTATATGAGGAAGTTTAGGAATAGTGTGTTTTAGGGAAAGATGTGTCTCAGAATTACCCAATGTATATTATTTTGGACTACTGGAGATATGGATGCATGTAGGCATTAGTGTTGATTTCTTCCTTTAGATAATATTTGCATTTGAGCTATACTTCTATGCAGTAGCCAAACTTATCTTTTTCACACCCCTGTTCTTTACTAACCTTTCCTTTACTAATCATACTACCAAATATCAGACTTTGGGAAAACTTGGTCTTTCTATTTACCTTGCAAAGTTGTCTGTGATGAAAAGCAGATGAATGGGGATGTTAATGAACATTCCTGAGTTCCAAGCAAATAATTTGGCCAGAGATGCCCACAAGATCCTTGATATATTTTGCTCAGCTGTGTTAGAATCTAGAATCTGGTGCTAGATCTAGAATCAGAGAATGGTTCTCAGACACAGTGCAAAAGTTAGCATGAGTAGGGGATGATACTCAAAAGGCAGGGGATTAGGAGTAGTTTAACTCTGTGGTTACAGGGTGTTAAGTTCCAACTGCCCTCAACACCAATGAATGTTTGTTTGCATACAAGTAAAAAATTAGGAGCAGATTGTTCTTGGAAATAACAAGTCATAGAATCATAAAATAATTTAACCGTAAAAGTTTCCTGTAGGCCACCTAATCCAACTTTGCTCAGAGCAAACCCAGCTACATCAGCTCCTTCAGGGATTTGTTTAACCAAGTTTTGAGTATCTCCAGAGATGAAAATGTATCTATAGTGTTAAGGAAAGGAGGGTCAGTGGCTGAATTGGAATATTAAACTTTAATCATCCAGATGACTGACCGCTCTGGGTCTGAATTATCCTACTTTTTTTTTGCTTTGGGACAAATGTCCTATATATTATAGGCACAAGCTAAGCATCCCACTTGACCATTGAAATTATCAGTCCCCAGCCATCTTTCTTTAACAGAATAAACATAGTTAAAATGGCCATAATTGTCCAGAATATTGGCCAACACAGGTCTCCCAGATGTAAGATAATACATATAGCCTGCTGTGATGTCTTCATCTGTGGTGATATGAAACTGTAACCTCAATATGAGTGAATCACTAATGGAACCCATTATATATTTTTTTTTCTGTGCATTTCAATTTAATATAATAATAAAGATATTATACAAGCTTCCAGGTGGTCTAATATTTAATTATACATTAAATATATCTCAATTACCTCATGAGCACTTAAATAAGTTCCTCAGGCAAGCAAACATCTACTTCCTCTATGTACCTCCTAAGCATATTCAGCTTTGTTCAGAGCACAAATGTGACTGTTTCAGACTGAACTTGAAAGGAAATTTGAGGTTCTAAGAGCTTTTGCAAAGAATATTTATCTGCATACATATTTCTCCTTTATAATGAGTGGGAAACAGTTTGAGCATTGTTGCCACACATCAGTGACATACATCACATACTTCTCATCAGTGAAGATCATCATAGTCTCTAAAGTGGATTGATCCCAAACCACATAAGGTTTTATAGGCCATAATTTGTACCTTAAGTTTCAGAAGGTCAGCTCATGCATAAGTTTTCCAAAGATGCCATACTATGTAAGCATCTTCAAATTCTGAATAATTTCCGTGTCTCTCCTGCGGAGGATATTGTGCAACCCTCATACGATATGATTAAATCAAAGCTAAGAAGGGACTTGTTGACCTCTAAAATTAAAAGTAAGGAGATAAAAACTACACAAAATAAAAATATGTTATGGAAATTACACATGCAGAAGATAGAAGATATTTTAATGAGATCTCAGGTTTTGCTATATCTTGCTATGGCTGACTTCTGTCATTTGACTTCATCCTCTATACACTTCCAGTTTCAAAATTGAAGCATCAAACTATGCAATAGTACTTTTGCTTAAATATTAAACCACCTAGAGCTTTACATAATGTGTGAATTAGATATTTTAATTGTCTGATATTGTTTACAGCAGCTTTATTCTGCTACCTAATGACTGTTCTCATAGGTGTAAGGTGAGAGGACAAGGTGCGGTAGACAGAAGTTACAGAATCACAGAATCACAGAATCACAGAATTTCTAGGTTGGAAGAGACCTCAAGATCATCGAGTCCAACCTCTGACCTAACGCTAACAGTCCACCGCTACACCATATCCCTAAGCTCTACATCTAAACGTCTTTTAAAGACTTCCAGGGATGGTGACTGAACCACTTCCCTGGGCAGCCTGTTCCAATGTCTAACAACCCTTTTGGTAAAGAAGTTCTTCCTAACATCCAGCCTAAAACTCCCCTGGCGCAACTGTCGTGGTTTAACCCGGCTGGCAGCTAAACACCACGCAGCCGTTCGCTCACCCTCCCCCCTCCCTCTCTGGGACGGGGGAGAGTAATGGAAAGTGAAGCCCGTAAGTTGAGATAAAGACAGTTTAATAAGACAGGAAAATAATAATAACAAAACAATAATAACAATAATAACAATAATAACACAATGGTGATAATAGGAAAGTAATAATAATATGTACAAACAAGTGATGCACAATGCAATTGCTCACCACTCGCTGACCGATGCCCAACCTAACCCCGAGCAGTCCGGCCCCCTCCCCCCAGCTAGCCACCCCTATATATTGTTTAGCATGACGTCAGATGGTATGGAATACCCCTTTGGCTAGTTTGGGTCACCTGTCCTGTGTCTGTCCCCTCCCAGCTCTTAATGCACCCCCAGCCTGCCCGTTGGCAGGACAGAGCAAAAGGCTGAGATGTCCTTGGCTTGGTATAAGCACTGCTCTGCAACAATTAAAACATCGGGGTGTTATCAGCACTCTTCTCATCCTAAGCCAAAACACAGCATTCCACCAGCTACTAGGAAGAAAAATTAATTTTGTTCTAACTGAAACCAGGACAGCAACTTAAGCCCATTCCCCCTCATCCTGTCACCAGGCACATGGGAGAACAGACCAATTCCCACCTCGCTACAGCCTCCTTTGAGGTATCTGTAGAGTGCGATAAGGTCTACCCTGAGCCTCCTCTTCTCCAGGCTGAACAAGCCCAGCTCCCTCAGCCACTCCTCGTAGGACTTGTTCTCCAGGCCCCTCACCAGCTTCGTCGCCCTTCTTTGGACCCGCTCAAGCACCTCGATGTCCTTCTTGTAGCGAGGGGCCCAAAACTGAACACAGTACTCAAGGTGCGGCCTCACCAGAGCCAAGTACAGGGGGACGATCACCTCCCTAGCCCTGCTGGTCACACTGTTTCTGATACAAGCCAGGATGCCGTTGGCCTTCTTGGCCACCTGAGCACACTGCTGGCTCATATTCAGCCGACTGTCTCCACCATCACTCCCAGCTCCTTCTCTGCCTGGCAGCTCTCCAACCACTCATCTCCCAGCCTGTAGCTCTGCTTGGGGTTATTGCGCCCCAGGTGCAGGACCCGGCACTTGGCCTTGTTAAACTTCATGCAGTTGACCTCAGCCCATTGGTGCAGCCTATCCAGATCCTCCTGCAGAGCCTTCCTACCCTCGAGCAGATCGACACACGCACCTAACTTGGTGTCATCTGCAAACTTACTGAGGGTGCACTCAATGCCCTCGTCCAGATCATCGATGAAGATATTAAAGAGGACCGGCCCCAGCACCGAGCCCTGGGGAATGCTACTAGTGACTGGCCTCCAACTGGACTTGACTCCATTTACCACGACTCTTTGGGCCCAGCTATCCAGCCAGTTTTTAACCCAATGAAGCATGCGCCAGTCCAAGTCAAGAACAGCTAGTTTCTTGAGGAGAATGCTGTGGGAGACGGTGTCAAAAGCCTTGCTGAAGTCAAGGTAGACCACATCCACAACCTTTCCCTCATCCACCTAGTGTGTCACTTCGTCATAGAAGGAGATCAGGTTCGTCAAGCAGGATCTGCCTTCCATAAACCCATGCTGACTGGGCCCAATCGCCTGCTTGCCCTGCAAGTGCTGCATGATGACTCTCAAGAGGATATGCTCCATGAGCTTCCCTGGTACTGAGGTCAAACTGACAGGCCTGTAGTTTCCCGGGTCTGCCCTCCGGCCCTTCTTGTAGATGGGCGTCATGTTTGCTAGCCGCCAGTCAACTGGGACCTCCCCCGATAGCCAGGACTGCTGATAAATGATGGATAGTGGCTTGGCCAGATCCTCTGCCAGTTCTCTCAGTACCCTTGGGTGGATCCCATCCGGCCCCATTGACTTGTGCACATCCAAGTGCCGTAGCAGGTCACCAACCAGTTCTTCGCGGATAGTGAGGGCCACATCCTTCTCCCCATCCCCTTCCACCAGCTCAGGGTACTGGGTATCCAGAGAACAACCAGTATTGCTGCTAAAGACTGAGGCAAAGAAGGCATTGAGCACCTCCGCCTTTTCCTCATCTCTTGTAACTAAGTTTCCCCCCGCATCCAGTAAAGGATGGAGATTCTCCTTAGTCCTCCTTTTTGTGTTGATGTATTTATAAAAATGTTTTTTGTTATCTTTAACGGCAGTAGCCAGATTGAGCTCCAGATGAGCTTTGGCCTTCCTAATTTTGTCCCTGCACAGCCTCGTTACATCCTTATAGTCCTCCCTAGTGGCCTGCCCACTTTTCCAAAGATTATAAACCCTCTTTTTTCTCCTAAGCTCAAGCCACAGTTCTCTGTTGAGCCAGGCTGGTCTTCTTCCCCGCTGGCTCATCTTTGGGCACATGGGGACAGACCATTCCTGCGCCATTAAGATTTCCTTCTTGAAGAGTGCCCAGCCTTCCTGGACCCCTCTGCCCTTCAGAACCGCCTCCCAAGGGACTCCACCAACTAGTGTCCTGAGCAGCTCAAAGTCAGCCCTGCCTTGAAAAAGAAAAATCAAATGTCCATTCCAATCTTAATTAATCTATGATTCTGTCATTCAATCTTTCATTTATTTTTTATTTGATATGGTTTATTATTTATATGAATTTGCTGAAAGGAATTAGAAGTGGAAAAACACATATGGCAATGAGAGATCATGAAAGGGCCTAGAAATCTAGAAATAAAGAATGTACATGTCATAGGTAAAGGAGAACTGCCCTCTGGAATTCAAAGACTAAAAGTGCATACATTTAACTATCAAATGTGAGTAGAGCAGTAGAGATGTCATTATTAATGACATGCTAATAGAACACATAATTTGCTTGCTTTTACAAGCAAATTATACTTGCTTTTCAAGTAAGACTTCAGCAAATTTTAGATAGGCTGATGGGGAGGATTTGAAAAATAAAACTGTTCTTTAATAATTTTCCTCAAATAAAATAAAAAATAGTTTTTCACCTGAAAACTATTCTGACTTAAAGAACAACATGGTTCAATTTGAACAAAATAAAACAAAGCAAGCATTTCTGTAAGGGATGACAATTGGTTTAACAATCAAATCTTCCCAGTTTACAGAGATTATTGACATGATTTCTTCTTATGCAGAGATTTGTTTGCAGAATCTTTGAGTGAAGCATCTTATAATGGGGGCAGCACCCATTAGATCAGCAATCAGGAGCAGCATGTTTCTGTAAACACCTTCACCACTTAGCTTCCACTTGATTTTAGGTAGTATGGAAGAGCTCCAGTGCTTTTATTAGTCAGGACTTTGTGAACTGAGCCCATATTTATTATCACTGTTTTCTCCACATTCAGTCAGCACATGAGAAAGCTCTTCATAAGCACTCCTGGCTTGTGGCAATCCATGAGATGCACATGACTGTCTGTATTAACATTCATAAATACAATATCTGCCTGAACTTGAATTCATTAAACTCACAGATAACCCTTGAGCCTTGTAGCAGTATTAGTGGTGTTTAAATAACATCATGTATATTTACCATCACAAAGTATATTCTGAAGTACCCTGTTAAGGAAAACTAATACAGTTTTTTCCCCTCATGTTGAGGGCAAAATAGCCTGCAGTCAAGGAAATTTATTTGTTTTATTGCCAACCAGCACAAACCTTCCACCACAGATTTGGATATTAAGAAAAAGAAGAATATAAATGATTAGGCAAGCACTTGCACACATGTCTATCATCTGTTTTCCCCATCTTAATTTTCCTGCATTTTGCCATGGATTATGCTCAGTCCTCCAAAATTTCTGTGAGGAGGCTGTGGGTATAACAGGAGTTTGAGGACACATGCACGATGGTTTCCTTTTCTCATAGATAGAAGTTTCTTGTCACTCTGTCTGTAATGTTTGGGCTGCTCCAGTCCTTAATGTTCTGAACCTCAAGCAGCTTGCCATGGCTACACTCCCTTGGGGATGTCCCTGCCCCTTTTGGCATGGGGTGTGCCTCCTCTCCTAGTGGCTACCTGTTTCTTTCTTAAATAATTCTAAGCCACAACACCATGTGCTCCTCAGACTGAAGAATGTTCCAGCCACCAATGGTTCAGTTTTCTCCTCTGATTTTTCCTAGGATGCCTTTGTGCATTCACCAAAAATCACCTGCATATCATCTCCCCATCTTTACCTGAAAATGGTGACAATGAATGTTTTAAAATAATGGATCTGGCAAATGATGGTGATTGCTAGTAGCAAATAATGACCAGCCAGTTCCAGACTAGCAATAGCCTGCCACAATATTCTTCAGTGCTAGAGAAGTAGCAGAAGTTACTGTAATGGGAAAAATGCCTCAGGCCATAGTTCTTCAGGTGGCTTCAGTTCATTAGTCTTTTTTCCCTTAGAACAACTTATTTAATTACCTCATAGTGAAATTGCAAATTTCTGCTAATCTCTATTGATCTTCCAAACAACATTTTGACTTATGATAGTAATGAAAAGCCGTTAGAAAAACCGAATATACTGCATCAATTGAGCTATTCTGTAATTCTTCAAGTTTTATCCTTTATTTCTGCCACAGATATCTCTGAAACCAGTCAATACACTGTTAATGTCATACCTACATTACTGGCAGCCATGGTAACTGTTAGCCAGATGCTGAGAAGTGTCATCTAGTCTAGGTGGAATATTTGCTTCTGCCAAAATCATATAAGTGATACATTTGTTAATTAAATGAATTCAGACAAGTCCCTTTGCATGCATTTTCCATAAACAAAAATGTTCCGATTAGACCCTTTGATATGGAAGCTCAAATGAAAAAAAAAATAAAAAATCTGTCCCAGTGTCCAGTAATATTTAACTTTGCTAAGTTTCAGAAATGTTACTCAGATATGTTTGGAAAATGTTATTTCCCAAATCTTGAGGAAGTAATCTTCTCAGGAGGAATGCATTAGAGAGCAGCTTCTATTTTAGCTTGAGTGGGAAGAATATAGCATATGAAATAAATGGCCCAAAAGACATGCAAGGCAGGAATATCATGTTCTGTAGTACATCTGCCAGAAGCTCCATAAGTGTCTCAACAAATCAAACCTAGCTCTGTACTCAAAGAGAAAGACACTGATCAGCATTTTGGGTGAATTGGTGGTACATATATATTTCACTCCAGAGAGAATAACTAAAAGCAGATTATAGGGATGAAGTCTTGGCTCCTGAAACCTGTCCTTTGGAAGAAGAGTTTGGCTGAGATTTATTAGAGGTGAATCCAGTTATTAAATTGTACGTGTTCCCCTGCCATCTATCTTCAACTTTCAGATTTGATGATTGTTGCTGATGTTGCACTTTGCTTGGCTCTAATACATCAGTATTATGTGTAGGGGTTGCTTTGCCAATGAGAGAAGGTAAGGCCCTATAATCACTGAAAGAGTTGTTTGTGAGACATTGTGTCCTGCACAGAACAAGCTAAGATGTGAAAAATCTAGCTTTGTCTGCATTCTTCCCAACTTTAACCATCTAAAAACCAATAGCATTTAGGGCTTGTTTCTCATATGGAAAGTGGTTTGTGAAAGACATATCCAGATGGCAATGATAAACACATCTGAATTAACTGTATGATTTAATAGCTCAAGTGGCCCATTAAGATTACATCCCATAAGGTCTGTGGATGGTCAGCGTTGCATGGTTCTATGCTAACATACTACTATATCAGGAACTGAGACTATCCAGATTCCTTCTGGGATACATCTTCAAGCATCCTTCCCTAACCACATCATTTTTTCCATGGCAGGTATTCATGACTAGAATGTGCATTCCACAAATATTTTTTAAAAGTACTTTCATATTTATTTGTCCTACTAGTAATCAAAATTTCTGAAGAGTCTCTAGCACTGTGAAAAGAGTGGAAATAAGATCGCTGCTGTAATTTATTAACCTGCTTATGCGTGGAAAATGGATAGTGGACTATGGAATTAGAATTGATCATATGGAATTGATCCCTTATGAAAGTAAAGTGTCCAATCTAAACAAGTCATCTGTTTTCTGGTTCACTGAAATTCCATTTTCACTTGATTTTGAATGTCCGTAATGTAGCTGTATAGAACACCATATACTTCCAATATAGTCATACGGAAAGAATAATTCATTCACTTTACTTGTGTTTCTACTTAAATTTGTGATAAATCACACTGAGAAGGTGCCTATTTATCCCCATTGATTGTATAGAAAGCCACTATGTATACAAACATACATAGCTGAAGAATTTGCATTAGAAAAGATGAATCCAACCTCTAATTTCCCTCTGAATTTAGTGAAGAGAATTAGATGCATCCAGAACGTGATTAACATAGACACATACCTTAACATAGTACAGTATATTCTCTTAGGCTGCCTTTCTCCATTGACTATAACAAGCATATAAAAGTATAGATGAAATCATATGGCCAAAGTTAAACAAGATGAAAGCCACTTATGTGGTTATTTTCCAGCTCTTCTAAAACACATCTTCCTCACATCCATGAGTGTGAAGAAGTCTAACATATTATTCATATGCTTCCTTCAGGAAAAGCAGTGAAGGACATATGTTTTTGTTGTTGTTGTTGTTGTTTTGTTGTTGTTGTTGTTTTTAATAGTGATTAAACAGGTGCATCTACATGAGCAAATGGCACAGTGAAGTGAGAAGGGCTAGAGTTTTACTTGGTCATATGTATATGGTGTGACTCCATGTACAGACTGGAGGTAAATTTGCACAGAAAAAGAACCCTCTAGGTGTACTAAATTATGACTTAGAGATACCTCTAGGTTATATCATGGTGGACTTTCATATTTAGAGGCTGTATGTTTGCCTTATTTTTCCTTTTTTTACAAGCTTTAAGAAATGGCTGCCACTGAAAAGTTCACAAATCCTGAGAATAAGAACAGCTTCTTTCTTTTTTCCATCACGACCAGTAACAGCGACCACATAGGCCAATTTCAGTTCTTGTTGACAGCTGTGAAATCTTACTGAATGCTCAGAGGTGTAACTATGGAAATCACTTGGCTTGTAGGATCATATTTTTTATTTTAAAACTTTTTTACACCTCCCTCTGAAATTGCAGTCTCCTGGCTCCTCTTAGGCAAAAGATATACAACTTTTCTAACCTATCATTTCATATTAGTGGTAATGATGATTGAGAAGAAAACGGCACAGCTTGTCTATTAGAACCAAATTGAATTTGCTAGGATTCTAGTGAGATTAGTTACGCACCCACATGTGTGCACAGAAGTGCATATGTGTCTAAAATGAACATATCCAACATAAAACAATTAACTTACCCTCTGTGTGCAATTTAAACTACAGTTCAGGATGGACTACATTTTATGTAGAAGGCTTTCTTGCATGTTTCTGCATCAGGCAGACAGACATATTGAATACACTTATATAAGGAGATAGAAAAGGTCCATAGTATGAGCTGGACAATTAACTTTTAATCCTTCATATTCTTTTATTAGCTTGCTTTCTCACACCCATTTGGTTTATGCAAATTAGCACTCTGCCAGATAATGACCAATGGGTAATACCTGGTAGACCCCATTTCCAAGGGGTAGTTGAATACAGTTACCCTATTTTGGAAGGGCAGAGACAGCTTTGTGAACACATGTTCTGCCATGTCAATTCTCACAGCTACAGAACTGAATCTGGCCTGTTTTATTTAGTAATGTGGATGTACACAGACGGATTCAGGCAGTGATACTTGGCAACAGTGGACAAGTGAAGTGGCTTCTGAAGTAGTAGTCTGTTCTACAACAACCCCTCATAATGAAAAGCATCAATCTCACTGTTATATTAGAATAAACTATCTAGCCCCATTTAGCTCTGTTTCCCTGCAGCTCCAGGTCACAAGAGGGCAGGAAAAGGCTATATCAGTGATTGCATTTATCTTGGACCTCTTACAATTGATGTTTTTAGTCATTCTTTTCCTTTTCCCTGAGGTAAAACATTTTTCTCCATACCTCACAGTCTTCAACCAAAACAGCACACAGAAAATCAAAATACAAGTAACCAAGCCCCAGATTTTTTGACAATATGTGCTTCCATAGTGCTCTAGTTTTGTGCTTTAAATCCTTGGATGAACCTGCTTAAGCCACAGGAAGATGGAAGGTGGGAAGGAGTGCAGTGTCACAGGTTTAGGAACCAAAAGACAAGGAGAAGCAGAGGTAGTAGGAGATAGAAGAGACAGTAGGATATATTGATTCTAAATTTTTTTTTTTTGTCTTAAATAAATGGGTAGGACTTAAATATTCATTTTTGCTGAAGAAAGGGTTTTAAGAGGGTAACATGAAAAAACATTTCTAAACTATTAAAATGTCGACAGGATGTTACCACCAGAACCAGACATAGGAGGTGTGTGTAGGGGGGGGATGGGAGGGATGGGGGTATTCCCCTTTCTAAATTCTCTGAAAATAGCACTTTTATGGATATTAGATGGCAGCAGATCCAGTTATAACTGTTACTCTAATACAATGCAATTCACTCATACTAAAGGGAACTGTTGTATAATGAATTTGGATCCAAATGTCTTTACCTTGCAAAGCACACGTCCATTTGCCCTGAACTTTAGTTAATATTCACATTGTTCTGATGGAGAAAATGATTTCCTAGTCTAAGAGTGACGTGATTTTTATATTTGACCCCTAGTTAGGGTTGGGACCTCCTGAGTACCAGCTTTCCTGCTCAGGTCAGTAGAGCATCTTCGTTCAGCAATCCACCCAACTGTTTGGTCAAAAGTCAAGTGACAGTCTAGTGATGGAGGCAGGAATGAAATTCAGTCACTCCTTTCTCAATAGGATGGTTCCTGAGCAGTTTCTCTAAACAAGCTGGTTTAATGTGTAAGCAGAAACAAAACTGCAGCAAACAGCCTTTGTGGCTGTCTGCATTCAAAGATCTAACAAAAATTATTCTGATAGAAAAAATGACATTTAATATTTCAAAAAAATGAAATATACTCTTCAGTATACAAAATATATTTTGATTTCAGCCTTATTCAAACTATGCACTGAGAGGCCCCTATCCATCCTATTATCAGATTGGATAAGTTATTAATTATTTCTGTAGCAAATGTGTGGGATCTTTAATTTTATCAGGATTACTAAATTGCAGATATCTGACTACTTAATGACTACTTAAAAAGGTTGCTGTTGAAATGACAGATCAGTAATGACATGAATTCATTGTGATTAACAGAGCTATGGAAGAGTTTACCATATACTGTATGACTCAGATTTGACTGCTTCTTGACATTCAACAGTAACATTACTAAAATATCACTGAAATAAATATCAACTGTTAATCACAAGTGATATAATGTTATTAAGAGGAAAAGAAAAAAAAAAAAAAAACACTCTTTCTTCTTTATATGTTTTGATTCAACATTGTGCAGTAAAGAAGGAACAAAAAGATGCCATTAAATTGCACTGCTTTACCTTGTTCAAAAGAAACAACAGAGAGATCAGTCAATAATATAGCATAATGGTAGAAGAGAAGGAGTGGAAATGAACTTGTATTTAGATTTCCTTCTTCCTCCACCGTCCCACACTCACCCTTTAGTAGTTTGGACTAGTTACATTCTAAGAATCAATTATATTGATTAATGTTACAGATCAAATATTATAAAATTTTGTTTCTAGGACCTGGTGCCCTCCAAAGTGCTGGTTGTGATAAGCCAAACCTGTTCTGAAGATATCTTAATACCCAATAAAGCCTCTATAATGTAAACATAGAGAATTAAAGCAGCATGCTTTACTGATCAATCCTCTGTTTTCTTATGTGAAGAATACGAGTCCAATGACCATTCATGTTTGTATAGATCTTCCCGTTGAAGGACAAGGCATATTAAAAATTTAATACCATAATGTAACCTGTGTTCTGGGGAAACATTTTTAAACACTGTAAGTGTTAGGAACCAAATATTTCAAAAGATGCTCAGGGGCACAATGGAAGTCTGTGGGTAGTCCAAGAAGAGAATTCAGATCTTTCCACATCATAGTTTGCTTCAAAAAATATTCTGTTTTCTAATCTGTGAATCATACTTGAGTAACTGGGCAAGAATATCAACCAGTTAAATGAACCCAGTCCAGAATCCATCAGTCATCACACCCATTACTCCAAATAGAAATCTTACATAGGATTTCTAACCCGAGTTTCATACTATGTTTGCTCTGATAGTTTTGAAAGTTTGAAAATTTTGATTTTCTACTCCAGTAACTTTTAAAAACAGGAATGTGCTTCTGCATTAAGCATGGTTCAAGGAAAGATATCTAGTCACTGACTATCGTATCAGCCTAGAAACAAACTAACTAACTAACAAAGAACTGCAAAGAACTTTCAGTTCCAAGCACACTACTTTTAAATCTAGGTGTGTGAAAAAAGAAGGAGATGCTTGAATTTTGTAAGTCAAAAAGAGTGAGGGAGCAGAGATAAGATGTGAGAACCAAAAAGGGAGCAAAGAAACATGGTAGATATAAACAATATTAATATGCAATATCATTTTTTTTATGTTTAATGCTAATAAACAAAACCTCAGTAAAGAATGAGATAGATGTACTAGGAACATATGAAAGTTAATTTTCAGTATGAAATCCATATATCTGACCCTATCAGCTAAGGTAAAAGGCACTAATCTGGAAGCTGTAAAATGTAGGAATGTTTTTTTCTTTTCTAAATCAAAATGATAATTTAATGAAGCACATTTCAACTGTGGGCACATGTTGACTTTTCAATGGGAACTACTTCATATGGAAGAAGGAATGGGCTAGTAGACAGTATAATGCATGCCTAATGTCCCACAAAGGTAGTCTAAAATACTAAATATGTTTTCTTTATGTCATTTTGGAATTTTTGAGTTATAAATTCTTTTTGTCTGCTTTAGTAACCTATGCCCAGCGCAAGTGATAACAATAGGATCTCCAGTTCTCCTGTTGCCGGGACATTCACTTAGCTTCTCTGTTATTCTGTCTGTACATTTGGGCTTACTATCTTTCAACTTCCTAGATATAAGTTATTGAAAATATACTTAAAATCTATGGTTTATTGTCTCAGAGAAAGATTGCAAGTACTCATTTGAAATAATCTTTGAAAACACTATCAAACCTCACTTTCTTGATACAGTGGGAAATATTTGTAGGTGTCAATTCTGGCCCTGCCTGCTGTCTGCTGATAAGCCAGATACCACATATACCTTGTCACAATGCCAGTATTTGCCACAAGCAAACCAAAGCTCATCCTGTGCTGTTATGGATTGTAATGTGAAGTGCAGCACAGAGATAATAGTGGAAAGCATTGTACAAAGTGTTAAGGTCATGGAGTCTGAATAAATATTAGCTCAGGCCCACTGGAATTTCATTTAATGTTTTTCTAATCTCTTTTCTTTCTTTTGGGATTTCAGATGTTCACACATGTGAATTATGAAATGTCAACTGAAAATAGAGCTTACATTTTTACACATTACAGATACAGAATGACAAATGGACTAGAAATATAACGAAGGATTAAAAGATATAAATTACCAACTTTTATCAATTTCTTGTGAGGCATCATACTTAATATTACAGCTCTGCTGATACTGAGGGATGTCTTCAACAACTTTGCCTCCTTTCCCAAGTCCTCTGGAGAACAGTTTTTTAGCAGAAGGTCAGGAAACAAAGGATGGCCTTTAGTGTCCTGCTGGTTTTATATGAAGTGGAAATGGCATCTGCCTTAAATCTGGAGCATGCTCCAAAAGACATTCTTAGCAAAGTACAGGGACTAGTCCAGCTTCTGTTTCCTTTTCGCTAAGAGAGGGACCTGGTAAATAAATGAAATATTTGAGGCTGAAGATGGAAAATGGAAATAAGAAATGGAAAGTCAGAAGCAAATGAGGGTGAGAGAATTACTTTAAAGACAGATTTTGATCACTGTGGTTTGATTTGAGGCACTTCTTCATTCACTTTACCCTACATCCTCATCATGGAAAAGTCAGGAATGTTGTGGAAAAGGTAAGAGATAATATTATGGGACTTCTGAGACCTATGCTGCAACTGGAGATATTCTCTCTCCCTACAATCTATTCCCAGTCTAGATGGTAGCCCTGCTCTTCAACTATCCGAAACTCATGAGTGAAAAAGCCTAGAAGATCTAGGAGTGGATAGTTGCAGAGGGTTAGTGCCAGCATCAGTAGCTACACCATTTCCCCAAAGGTCCCTTCTGTCTTTGTTTTACCTGTACAGCACCACTGATGAGAAACAGCAGAGGTGACTGCAGGACACTGCGTCTGTTTTACCATGGGCTCTCAAAAGCACAGACAGTGAAGCGTATAGCATCATGAAGCAAATGGATATTTATGGAGAATGAAAGCCAGTCCAATTGAAAGTTCAGTGATAAATCAGAGTATTATAACAACATGCTAGTTTCTGGGGTGTGAATTACTATAAGTCCCTGAGATTTATAGCAAAAAGAATACATCAACAGCTATAATTCTTTAAAAATATAGCAGTGAACTCTTAACAATTTTACCTGTGCTGCAAAAATAAGAATGATTTTAAGGAAAGAAAAAATATTTCTGTTTTTCCTCATCTGACTAAAAAATACTTAAGAAAATAGGAAAAGACTCAACTGAGAAGAAAGACAATGACCACATGACCTCATTTACTGCCATATGACTGCTCATCTAGATAGTTCACTAAGATCCATAAGGAGTATGTACAGGCAAGAAGAATTTCAGTAGCCATTGCTTTTTCTCACCATTCTCCTAAAAAAGTCCTTCCTAGGGGTGGAAAATACTGCAGCTTTGGCCCTCAACCAAAATTATAATAATGATAAATAATACTAATAATAACAATAACAACAATAATAATAGTAATAATAATAATAAATCCTTCTTTCCAGGACCAATAAGAACCCAAAGTAACATCCTGAACATTGCAAGTCACACTCCACAGGACAAATTTTCACACTTCTTTGGGTCAAATGCACTTCTATGGAGCATACTGCAGTGTGGGACTGGTTGTAAGTGAGTGGTTCCAGAAGAAAACTTACTAGGTTACATTTTTTTTGCAGATGGAGGTGGGGAGAGTCTGTACATCAGATAGGAGACAGGTTGGATATAATTATCCAAATGAAAGAATGGGGAAAGAGGCAAACCTCCTCCTGAGCACAAGAGATTGAATTTGCAGCTTCTGCTGCACATTCTCATTGCCAGTGTTGACATAAGTGATCTCTCCTTCCCTATCTGATTGAAGCCAATCTTTTCCTCTGTTTCCAGGTTATTCAGATCTTTCCACCATATATATTTAGTTATCTGGGGCAGAAGCAGAGGAGTGTCTTCATCATATTTCACAGAGGATAAACTCAAAAGTCTCATTTTCTGGGCTGCTTTGTATGGACTTTCCAGTATCTATCATCTTGGCAACTGCAGAAACCCTTCTGTCCCCTATCCCACATCTTTTGCCTACACATAACCTGGATACTATTTTAGTCTTTACTTGATCTCAGAGGAAAAAATTTTTAAATTTCTGCCTTCCAACCTTCCCTCCATTTGACCCTGGAGGCTGCGAGCACATACCTGGCATAAACATGAGTGCTGGGACCTGAAACACTCTTGCTTACTCTGCATAAAGGAACCCATTTGTCCTAACATAAATGTTCCACCTGAGGCAGAACCTAGTCCATAATGATAGACATATACTGCATTTCTGGTGCAAGGTGTTCTGCCAAAATCTGAACATCCCAAAGGAACCAATGAACATATTTTCTTTGAGAAGAAAAGATTATGCTCTAAATATCCACAGGTATAGATTTATTTTGTAGGAATTTATATTTACAGCTATGGAACATGTTTCTGGAGGCTGGAAAAATAAAGTACAGTTTCACAGACTTTTCTGTCTCTCACATTAAAAGGACTAAAACCCAAACAAACATCTGCTGTGACAAGAAAATTTTACTGTCTAAACCACAACTTTGCAGTTATACTCTTTGAGTATTTGCAAATTTGGAAAATATTTAAACTTGAACTTTTACATGCAATTTCATATATAGCTTTATTTCTTGCAGGCAGCATTGTTAAAATGCAAATAGCACTGCCCAGAACTTAGCAGTCACTGTGTGCCAAAATGCCTTCTGTCTTGCAAATATGTGAACTTTCAATTTACCACTAAAGATCATGGGCAATTTGGGGAAAGAGATTTAATTAGCAATAGGAAACTATTTGCTTTATTTGCAAATGTATAAATATGTGATCTCTTCTTCCTTCAGAACATATTTCAAATGGCAAGGTGGAATAACGGGTATGCCCTTTGGAACCTTTCTTCACTCAAGTACATGTAATCATTACTGTCAGCCCATCAAGCTCCAGGTGAAAATAGATTCTATATAAACTCTGTTAAGTCACATTTGATTAGACCCTTTGCTGTATGAGTTTGACATGGTTTATTATTTCTTATCACTGCTTCTGTGGAGGACTTCCCCAGAATAACTTCTGTACCAAACTGACAAACCAAAACTGACTGTCCTACAGTGACTGTAATGCAGAAAGTATCCTGCAAAATGCAGTAAATGGTCAGTAGGCACACCTAATTGAGCAGAAGCTTTATTTTAAGTAACATCAAGGAAAAAAATAAATATGTATATATCTGTATATATATAAACATCAAGCAAAAGCATGTAGGCAAGGCAAGAAAAAATAGGAAGAAAACTGTATCTTGGGTGGAAGTGGCAGAAGATCTGTGTGAAGATAAAGAAATATGAGAGTGTAATGGAACATAACCCCTATTAAGTAAGCAGAAATGCTTACCAGCTTACCATTTCACCAGCTGTATGGTGGAGACTGTAATTAAAAGGTAACTTTAATGATGAGTAACAGAAATAACAAAACCGTGAATGAATCCTATAATTTTTTACTTTAAGTATGTCAATAATAATGAAGATTACAAGACACAGCCAAAAGCTTTATGTGTCTTTCATGGAAAAAGTGGTTTTCTGAAAACGGAATACTATGCCAGATTTTGCCCACTTCGGTGTTTTTGTTGCTGATGTTGTTGTTGTTATCTTCCCACTCCCTCACAAAATAACTAAATATAGACATGGTAAAAAATGAACAAACAAACAAACAGAACAAGAGAGTTTTTATTCCACTCATCTCCCTTATTGGTCAGTTCTACATTAAAATATTCTGGATTTTATTATCCATAGAGTAGTTAATGGCAGATTCTGCTGGCATGTGATCAACTACAGTTTGTCCTTATTTCCACACAAGGACAAGTTGTTCGTCAGAGACTTGAAAAGTTCTCCCTCTTTTTATTTATTTGACATTTATATTAAAAACTGCCAGTTTATTTGGATATTAATATAAGAAAAATTGAGATTCATTGCCCCTCCCAAAGCTGTATGCAGCAGTCAAGAGGTAAAGTTAAAGGTCAGAATTACTCCAAATGTTCCCACAAATTGTACATGTTTCTTGCTCTTGGAAGTCTTTAGAATTTTTCTACATGAATAGAATATTTTCTATATGAATTGAATATTTCTAAGTGATGGTGTAACAAACAAGTTTATGTCTCATTACTCTGCACTGGTAAAGTTCTGCAGTTGACAGGCTTCCTCAAGAATCCAGTATCTAGAGTATCACCCTTGTATATGCTGGCCTGTTCACTTCTCCAATGGCTTACAAAAAGGACTATCAGCTGGACTGAGGAGGAATTCTGTAGTACTTTCTTTGGTACATCCTTCTCAGGAAGGATTGCACATGCAGCCATTAATATATCCAGAAGATTTGAAAATGATAGTTGCCAGGATAGTCCAGAAGAATTGCAAGAACACCTAGAAACAGTATCCCATTCTCACCACTGTTAAGACACTTGGAAAATTCAAATTTCAGAAGCTCCTTTGCAGGGAGTTCATGGCTGAGCCTGTAATAATACATGACACTTCTCCTAAGGGATGTTGAATAACTCATCACCACCACACAGAAATCAGCCTTTCAATGAAAAGGATCTGACTGATGAGTCTGGGAGTACAGCAGTGAGGCTTTATTTCAACCTGTCAGTAAGCCATTCCACTATTCATAAGCCAAACCTTTCCAAGATAATTTATGGGACTGGGGGATTGGGTATGAAGAACAGAGAGTCACAAAGGAGTGAAGGCCAGATGCTTCTTAATAGACAGGGAAGTGGGAGCCAAGCACAATGATGCGATGTCTGGCAGTGCAGAGGCTAGGGAGTGGCAGTGGGGATCAGCCCGGAGGACAGATTATCAGTTAAGTCCATAGTGCATAAGTCTTGGAGGTCTGAGATCAAGTGAAGAAGTTAAACCAAAAGGTCAGGGTCAGGATCAGGTCTGGAGTCAGTAAACAGGGTCAGACATCTCAGCAGTCACCCGACAAATCAATGGTGAGAAGTCAGGTCCAAGGTCCACCTGGGAAGTAAATCTGGGGATCAGGGTTAGTGTCTGCAGCAGCAGGTCTGTGGCCAAGAACAGGCAAGGCTATAAGGCAACCCAAACTGCAGCTCAGGCATTGGCCAAGGGCTAGAGCCTTAGCTTAAAAGCAGATCCTGTGAGAAGGAAGGTCAGCCCACACAGGCTTCTGTCTTTCTTCACACAACATTTTCACATCTAGAGTTAACGGCTCTGCTTTCTCTAGTTGTCCTTGAGCCCAAACAGCCAAAGGCCAGGAGGGTGGATGCACTCAGGGTTCTGAAAAAGATACTGACTGTCTCTGGAGCAGAAGTAACAGGTTAGAGGGTGCCCTTCCATGCATGAGTCTACATATCAACACGTGATGTGTTGTAGTTTCCCCAGAAACATAAGTTCCCACACTTACTGCTCCCACCACTGTTCCCTGAGGACAAGATCAGGTGTACAATATCAAGTATTTCAAGAAATACCAACTTCCCCACTCTCCTCTGGGCTCTCTAATTTTGTCTCCAGAGGGATTTCTGGTTCCTTGTCCTCTTCCCCAACTGAATGACAGAACAGAGCTATAGAAGGCTGAGCTCAGATTCTTCCATTTCTTTCCCTGCATGGAAAGTCATCTGCCAGTAAAACACCACATAGCAAGAGGGAAATTTGTTGAGCAAGCATAGCCCCTCAAAAAGCCTGGGCTGGCCTCAAGGCACATAGCAACTCAGGCATGGTAAAAACCTTGTACTTGCATTGAGACTCTCATGACTGCAAGCTAGGGTCAGCTCTCAGGGTCAGAAGAGCTTGGCCAGCTCTTCTTCTAAGGAAATCATAGTGCAGGGAGATCACATGTGAGAATATGATCATTAGGCAACATTCAGGTCTCATTCCAGAAATTAGAACATATTTCCCAATCCAGTGGGCTGGAAAGAGATCCTCATTTTACCTTCTGTCCTGCCCATTCCTCCAGCTAATTGTTATAAAGTTTCATCAGTATGATCAATATCAACAATGAGGGATTAAAACAGGCATTTCTCTGATATAGGGCAGTGTAGAGGTTCATGTGATTGTGATGCATACACCTTCAGCACAGTATTATTGGTAGAAAGACCCACCTAGACACAGCAGGGGCTTTTGGAATAGGCAACATTAGTGGATGTCCCGGAATGTGGAGAGCTTGAACACATTACTGCCGTGAGGATACCGCATAGCTGTGGGGCAGGTGGGGCCTCGCCTTGAAATAGCACTGAGACTTAAATCTTTGGGTGGTTTTGTGGTTCACAGTCAGGTGAACTCTGTCAACTGATTTCATCAGAGAGAGGGTTTCATCTTCTTATCCTGGAGATTGATGACAACTACCTTGAACTAGGGAGTATCTCCCCATCTATCTCTCTCAGTAATTGCTTTCTTGTCAGATAAGTGATTTTTGAATCTTGTTTCAACACCTAGATGCTAAGCATCCACATTTATGCTTAGTATAAACTTTCTAACCTCTTTATGGGAGTAATAAGGCTGAGAAACTCAGAAATATCATTCAGGAGTTACATCCTACCTTTGGTAAATCAGGGCTTTTCTGGAAATTTCACAACTCCCCTATGCTAATGGTAAGTTGGTGGAGTAATGCTATCCTATATACCTAACACTGTCTACTGTGAGCATTTCTTCCCAGTAATACCAATGCAGGTAGTAAACAAGTCCAATACTGTAAAATACATTTAGATGGACATATCTTAGCTAAAACTGTAGTTTAAAACGTGATTATAAAATGCCATTCTTTTAAAGAACTTCATAGTTATACAAGTCTTCAATTTTCTGATTCTTTACATTTTTTTCCATGCAATATACATTTAGCCAAGAGTTAGTGATATTTGAGAGATATACCTCTATGCAGTACAGCTAATTTATAAATTTGTTTCTCAGTTAGATCGAGCTAAACTTTTATTCTCTACAGCTACAACTTTCATAGCAGTGATATTATTATATCAGCTGTCATACATTAGGGTTTGGTAGCTGTAGCCCTTAATAAAGTGATTATCCCCATTGGCTGAGAACCGGTAATGGAGGTGAGGGGAAAGTTAGATAGTAACGATAAAAGCAAATTAAGAAAAGAAGCCTGGTCAATGATTTTTATTATTATTATTATTATTGGAAATCTTAAAAGTAATAAGAGAACATGAACATCATCTCTACATTTTTTTTTTTCATATTTCAGTATTATGAAGACTTTCTCAAAACCAGATGAAGTCAGCAAAATTACGTAGCAAGTTATGAGTGGAAATATTTTCTAGTTACTCTACAACTACTCTTTATGGAATGTTATTTTTGAAATTTCAAGAGAAGATACCTGCTATTTATTTATTATCTCTGATGCCATCAACAGATTTCTAAGGCTAGATATAATCACTGTAACAGTTTAGTGAAATTCTTGGCTAAAACCCCTTCTGCCATTTAAAGAGTTGTCTCAGTAATGTGCAGATGAGATAAAGCATATTAGAGAATAAAGACCTAGGAGATTAAAAGGGAACACAGGGATTTACTAATCTGGGACATCCACTGAGCAGTGGCACAGGCTAAGTTCCCATGTCAGGACCAGAATAAAAACTTTGGTCATTCTACAGATTTTTAAGGAAGAATTCACTTCTATCAAGTGAATTCTTTTTCTTCTGTATATGGCTCAAAACTCAATTTAACCAGTTTCAATAAATATATGCCTTAACAGGGAATTTTTCACAAACATTGTAGCCTGCTTGGATTTCCAAGAGGCTTTTCACACAATCAATCATTAGAGTCTTCTAAAGGAAGTAAGCAGCCACGGCATAACAGCAAGGGAAAGCACATGGATAAGAACTGCCCAAAGAGTAGGAAAAAAAGGTGACAGTGAATAGTAACTTTGTGCTTTGGGAGATCACCATGAAGTTTCACAGAAATGCTGGAATCTATTTATTTGCAATAAATGCAAACTGATGCACATAAGAAAAATTGAATAGATTGAATATCCTCCTCAAATCCTCAAAATTCATATTGTCCACAAATCCTCTGGCCTTTCCCCCCTCTTTCTTATAATGAAACAGTTTAAATTTATTTTGGGAAGGTTACCTTCACTCTTCTGCTGCTCCACTGCCAATCAATGAGCTAAATGGATGGTAATGCAGTATGTGAATCTGTGTATTTCTTAAATATTTACTGTACATTTTTATTTTAACAAACCACTGTATATATCCTACTTCATTGAAACACATATGAAGTGTATCTTCACCCAAAGCTGACTTTCCAGACTGTTCACTGATCCCTCAGTAATGGAGTATTGAATCACATATACAAAATAAATATATTTTTTAATGTTTTGTTTTGAATTATTTTTAACTGACATAGTTTTTATTATGATTAAAGAAAATAATCATCATGTCACAAAACAACTGGAAATAACTGTACACTTTCAATGGTGCAGTAATATAGTGTGAACTGGAATAATTAGGCCAAGAAGCTATGATGGCACATGATAAGCCAGTAAAGTCATGTTACATGACATCACTGGCCTAAGGTGAAGAAATGACAGGCTATTACATTTCAGACCAACTGACTAGCAATGACTTAGTGTCAAAGCATTATTCTAAACAAGACACGTGATGCTTATAGAACATTGTAAATGCTCAGCAGGAACATAATGCACTCAGATATCAGCAGCCTCAGAAGGCATGAACTATGACTTTCAGTGCACAGGAAATAGGAATGAGGGATTGGAGTAATATCCTATGTACAATGAGTAATGCATTTTTACATCATTAGCAAAAGGAAAATGAATGTTATATTTATATAAGCCTACAAACAGTGAAAGAATCTGTGATCATGTCACATCTATCATACTTGAGCTGATTTGAATCCTGTCTGATCTGAGAACTGTCTGCAAAGGATTTCCTGTTGCTAAAGCAACATCTGAGTTAGCTGTAAAATGAATGGGCAAACTAATCCATAGGCATTTTAAAATATTATACATACATGTACATTTTTATACTTACTCTATACAATACAGTAGCATATTTGAGTATGCTTTGCCAAACCAACAGCAATTTATGCAAATTCTTATGCTGTGAATGTATATGTAGGATAATTGTCTCAGAAATGTTTTAGCAAAATATTTCTTAAGTAGTCCAATTTGTCGAATTAGAAGTTATTATGAAACTGCTGTGCTAACCAAAGATTATATAGATGTGATCCTTAGCAATAAGAAGAGATTGCATAATCATATTTGGTATCTATAGAATATTTTCCAATTTAGATAAAGTATGTATGTTTTATTCCTACATAACAGTCCCAGCTGAGGTAACAGACCTGTTACAGATAGTATACGTCATGTAGCAGGACACAGCTCCTTCCCAAAGACCATGCAGACCAACTAGACAAGAAAGGTGAGATTTGGGAGGAATGTTGGGAATGGCCATCCAGTAAAGCAACATATCACTGACACAAATAGAAATGATAACTGAATATGCAAATGCTAGAAGTTTGTTTGCTATACCCAAACATTATTTACAAAGCCTTTCACAACCTGAAAGAACCTTTCTCTGAAGGAAAATTGTATTTAAGTTGGTGGGAATCAGCACAGTTTCTAGATTTAAATAGATTGCCAGCCCTAGCAGAGGGTTGGACATGCACTTCTTGGTAAGGTAGTGTGGCAGCAGAGTGAACAAAGGGGAAAGTGAACAGGGCTTTATTGAGTAGAGGGAACAAAGTTCTCAGGAGGGCTGAAAGTTACTGCTTCTGCTTCCTAAGAAAGAAGATTTCTGGTCATCTTTTTGTTGGGTGGATTGCCTTGATCTTTTGTTGGACTGCAAATAAAGTCTGAGAGATTTTGCATGACAAAATCTCTGGTACTCACTGTCCTAAATAGCAGGAGGTAAGAGCACTCTAATGATATCTGTACTGCCCTCCTCTACTCTCCAGTGTCCCATGCTGATTCAGTGCAATTTATTTTCATTCTAACTTTTCATTTAGATCTAGTAAAGGAAGAAAACTTTTTGTCTTACTATTAAAGTGTTAATAGCGCTATGTAACCACATGTTTTTATGATTTTTTGTACTTTTAGATTACTTAGTTCTGTTGTTAAATTGCCTACTATTTACATATTTATAGAACATTTATAAACTGTAAAATATAATGTGTGCAGATATATAAAGTACAATACCTACTGAAAAAGGAAGATATAAAGGGATTTAAACAAATTTAAGATTACACATACTACCTTCTTGTTGATTCCTAATGTTCCATCTCTATCAGAATCTCTTTCATCTCTCAAGTTCACTGAACCATAAGAAAAAGAATTAATTAGGATTATTTTATTCTTTTTAATCTGTGTATGTGGCCTTTATTTAATTAAAAATTAACCTTCAATAGAAATTCACTTGGACACTTCCCTGCTTCATTATGAATTGTTGTTCATGTTGCTACAGTAGATCTCCAGCATTTGCTACTACTGTTTAATTTATAAGACTGTCAACATTAGCCTGCAACAGCAGCCAGAATTTTACCAGAGAAAGGAAAAAGGTTGTCTAAGTTCATGAAATCTTTGGGAAATGAACTAAGGGTTGTTGAAACTATTAGCTTTTTCACATGAAGTTGAATCAAATCAATTCATAACAGAGCCATTTTCTCTCAACAATCTGTAAAGACAGATTAGGCTGACTAATATAGATGAGTCCCTTGTTGTCTGTCCTTCTCCTTCCTATTCCCTCATCAGTAGAAAGGGATATGGAAATGCTTCTTCCCAATGTGATACCCCCAAAAAGAAGAACAGGAGGTAGCATTATGTGCAGGATATGGCAGGAGCAAGTTTTTTCAATTCTTCTATGTTTCCTGCTTCAGTAAATCATGATGGTATCTGGCATGGTTTTATGCCATTCTCTTAGATGGCAAGTCTAGTCTTCTTGGATGTACATTTTCATCAATACTTTAGCAGCCTACATAACATTTCTAGAGAAACTTAGGCAGGAAAAGGTAATTTTAAAAGTAATTTATAACCCAACCTGAAAAAAAGAGACATGAAAATGTATTTCTCTACCCTGGCAGTTCTCTCCCTAAGGTCTCCTCTATTTAATAGAGAACAACGAGTGGTATTTCTGGGACACAGAGATATATGTACTTGACAAATGTGTACTTAATGTGCCTGTAGAGACAAGAATTTGGGGACTGTTAAACAAACATGATTTTTTTTTTTTTTTTTTGTAATAATGAACACAAAGGTATTATCCTTGCTCTCTCTAATTTGAAGCATATCACTCATAATTAAAACAACAGCAAACAAAAACAGCAACAACAGCAACAAAAACAGCAATGACACAGTGCTCCTGACTTGAAAATAATGTGCTACATTTCATCCATAAAGTTAAAAAAAGTGTTTTTAAAAAAAAATTGGAAAAAAAAAATACCTTTAGAAAGAAGGGTACATACTACTTTAAGAATAAAGGATGCTATTCTGTACAACTAACTCAGTTATTTATTGTAAACTGGTTTTGTTTGCAAACATTGTGATTTGTGCTACCTTGCTTCAACAAAACATTGCAAATGATCATCTTTAAAGTGAACATATGTTTAAGAAGCTAAAGCATCACTAACAATGGTAATGTAACAGAGCCCAGAAGAAATAAAGATCATACTGTGTTAGGCTCTGAGCAATATTTTAAAGAAAAGTCTGTATCTGGAAGAGCTTCCAACCTGAGTAGAAACCACAGAATTCTATGGAAGTGAATAGATATAATTTGCAGCCAGAGAGTGAGAGAATTACAGAAACAGAGGACAGCAGAGGTGGGACAGCACCTCTGAAAACAAACTGGTCCAACACCTTACACAAAGCAAGGTCACTGACAGCAGGTTGTGATAAGACAGCCATGTCGAGTTGGACTCTGAATATCTCGAAGGATATTCTCCGCCTTCAGTGTTTGACCATCCTCACAGTAAAAAAAGTTTGTTTGTTTGTTTGTTTGTTCGTTTGTTTGTTTCTTCTTATATTTAAATAGAATTTCTTGCATTTTAACTTGTTCCCAAAGAACAGAATACAGATCTGCCCTAGCAACTTTATTCCATTTTCTAACCTGTTAGGGGAAGGAACTGAGGTTTTGCGGGCAAACAGTTTATGGAAATGGAAACAAAAAATACCAAAAAGGGCATGGTAATGTCATGAAGTTGCATTAAAGGACCTACAAAGCTGAAGAAAGTGGCAGTGAGAGAGAGAGATTGTGCTTTTTAACATCACTGAAAAGCTGGCAGGTGTTTGCTGTGTCCGTAGGTCCACAGCTAGATTGCATTCCTTATAAAAGACAGGGAAATCAGCTTTGCAGTCTTGGAACTGGACAGGGAAGAGGGTCTATATGGGCGCTACCATTTCCTGGAAGGTTATTTCCCTACATTTTTGAGTACTGGAAATGTGAAGAGAGACATTAAAGGGGACAGGCTTTCTTTGATTTAGAGGTCTACCTTCTTCATCAGCTAAAAGCAAAGTCTGTAGCTGGCTGTCCTAAAAATTATTGTTTTTCTAGCCATCTATTTATTGTTTCATGATCTATATTTGCCTCTATCTATACAAAGAAAAAATGTCTCTGTTCTTACAAAACACAAGTGCCTCTGAGAAAAGTAAAGGAGAAGAGTGAAAAAAAAAAAAAAAAAAAAAAAAAAAAAAACCCTGAAAATTAGGAAACACTCTTTTTCACTGTATGAGTGACCTAGCACTGGCACAGGTTTCTCAGAGATTCTGGAGTCTCCTCCCTGGAGATTTTCAAAAGCATCTTGGACATGGTCCTGGGCAGCCTTCTCTGGGTGTCCCTGTTTGAGCAGGGGTTAGACCAGATGGCCTCCAGAGGTCCTTTCCAACTTCATCCATTCTGTGGTTTTGTGAAAAAACTGGCACATGGGAGAATAGACCAACCCCCACCTCGCTACAGACTCCTTGAAGGTACCTGTAGAGAGCAATAAAGTCCCCCCTGAACCTCCTCTTCTCCAGGCTGAACAACCCCAGCTCCCTCAGCCGCTCCTCGTAAGACTTGTTCTCCAGACCCCTCACCAGTTTCATTGCCCTTCTCTGGACATGCTCGAGCACCTCCATGTCCTTCTTGTAGCTAGGGGCCCAAAATTGAACACAGTACTCAAGGTGCGGCCTCACCAGAGCTGAGTACAGGGGGACGATCACCTTCCTGATCCTGCTGGCCACACTGTTTCTTATACAAGCCAGGATGCTGTTGCACCAATGTCACTTGCTGTCCCAGAACTTGTTTCTTCCCCTGGGTATCTGCAAACACATTCTGGCTGGGAGTAGCTGACATGTCTTTGTTTTGTTATTGTTGTTGTTGTTGTGTTTTTGTTTTATTTTGTTTTCTTTGCACACAGAATTGCAGCCTTCTCCTCTTTAGATGTTGTTATTTTAACTCAGTTATTACTTCTCAGTGCATTTACAGATCTGAGGGCTCCTTTGGAAAACCAAGGCCCACACACCATACATGAGCTAACGCAGGGGAGGGAAGGAGGCATTTTGTACTGTTTGTTGCTCTTGGAGACCACAGTAAAGCCTCTTTAATTTCAAGGACTACAGTTCCCTGTCCCTGTGCAACACTGAGTGGCTATGGCTACAGAGAAGTGCTTTGAAGGGGAACCACAATAAATAGGATAGCAAGTCAGACTGGCTCAGATGACTGTAACGGCATCAAAAAGTAGTAGAAGATATCAAAGCAGTTCCAGGACTGGGGAAGCCTGAAGAAACACTTTTAAGAAAAGATGTGCACAGTCACAACAACTCACTTCCAAAGACAAACTGCAACCATTCCTGTCAGTGGGAATTCTGATGTTCATTTGAACTGTCACCAGCTGATCATTAGGCTGCACATCACTAGGCTGCAGACAGCTTTGTGCACTCAAGAAAAACTGATAAAGCCTGAAGAATGCCAGAACCTCTAAGAAATATGCAATAGCAATTTAAGGCTGACCTTGTTCTCTTCGATTTCATGATGATTTCCGATATGATAGGCCAATTTTTTCAATTGTTGCCCTATAAGGATTAGTAAGCATCTTGTTTGCTATGTCTCTTATTAGAAGCACAGCATAAACCCCTCATTCTAATTATGGGTGACTCATTCATGAATGCCTACTTCATTGTTCTAAATGAAAACACACTCTTACAGAGGTAAATGTGATTAGTATCAGAATCTATTTAGAAACAAATTGAACACTGGATGCTCAGAAGTGAACATGGAAGTCAGCTAGCATATTCTACATGAATATGCAAGAACTGTTACTGTTCTGTATATGTCATTTAATTGTTAGAATTGTATTTGACACAAGAAAATACTTTTTGATTTGATAAGATTTTTATTTGAACTGGCAAGACTTGTTCTCAGCTGATTAAATTGCAAAGATTCACAGATAGCAAAGAAGCTGCATTGTTCAGTGCCAGATCAGGATCTCAAACAGCTGTATTTCAGCTAAGTAGCACCACAAGAAATACATGTATAACTTTAAGAGACAATCACTACGCTTAGATACAAAATCACTATCCACCACACAGACAAACTCCATTTCTTACAACAAAACATTTGCCAGTCTTCTGTCTGAGAAGAAAATTACACTGAACATTTTAAAACAGTTTTCCTAAAATGTACCAAATGAGTAATGTCCATAATGGGCCTTTAAAAGATATAGTGTCACACATAGCATCAACACCAGCAAAATCAAATATAGTTCTTTTGAATATTAATTTTCTTTCATCCTTTTTGTATTCCATAGTTTTAATTAATAAATGTATCACTAACCTGTTAATTGGCAAATGAATTCATAATGAATATAACTAAGACAATATCATCCAAGATTTATGACTTTGCACATAGGAAGCAATGTTTCATAGCATATGGAAGACAGATAGAGCTGAGTATGAGAAAGCCAGCAGAGCTGCAAAGACAGACAGATGTAAGTTCTGCTCTATCTATTCAGCACTCCGTAGGGAGCCACTGCAGTGAATGGAGGATGGATTGTGCTTACTGTTTTACAGAGGAGATGTGTTATTCTAGTCTCTCCTAACAGCGATTTCCTCCATTCTAATGTATTCATGCCCCAGCAGAGTTCATTGCTCCAGTTCTCTGTCTGTTAACCAGGAATGCAAGCCCACAGTTCAAAGGCAGAAAGCTCCATCAATTTCAAAGTCTCAGATGAAAGTGAAGGCCAAGAGGACACTGGAAAAAAAAAAAAAAAAAAAAAAAAAAAGTTCACTGAGATAAGTCTAGTTTTATCAAAATCTTGTGTGGAAACATTGAAAATATATTTATTTCATAAAGACAAATGTCTACATGGATACAACTTCTGATTGGTGACCTCCTAACTTATGGTAGAGTGGTTTTCTTTGTTGGTGGTGGTGGTGGTTTTGTTTGTTTGTTTGTTTGTTTGTTTGTTTTCACAGCAGAACAGTAATGACAATGTTATCATTAAGAGTTTGTTGCTAATTCCAGGATCAACTGAATGATTTAATTCTTCTGACACATTATCTGAGATGCACTGACCTGATCAAAACGAAGGGATAGGATTTTTCATCTGGTAGATAACTAAATCATGTCAGCTGCTCCTCATTATACAAAAATACGTATGTTAAGCTGATGGCTGATGCAAGACAGTCACACTTCAGTGTGTGCAACACCAAATTACAGTTGAAGAAATGTCTGCATGACACCCTGGTTTGAATTCTCTGTGGTAAGCAATTCTGTTACTCTCCAGCCATACCTGACATGAAGAAAATAATGCTACTTACAATTAAAAATGTTATATGTATACTGCATTAACATACTAATATGCCCTAGCAAAATATAAGCATACTTAGAAAACGCAAGAAAGCCTTACATTTCAAGTAAGCACAACAGTACAATTTTCATCTCACGTGACAATGATTTTTTCAAAGTTTATCGTGCATACTGAAAGTAATTTGAATGTAGCTGATTTCTACTGAAAGACTATCTCCTTTAAAAAATAATGGCTAGTTTCATCTAAGAAATATACTATTCATTTAATGTGTTAATTACTTTTTGTATCCTGGTAGATTTCATTTCATTTTCACAAACATTTTATACGGTAGCGTGGTTTCTGTGTTGTAATGCATGAGCTTGTCTCCCCCTGGAACAGAGGATTTGTTGCAGACTACTGACCTGAAACTTAATTCAGAGAAGGAGAATGCCAACAGAATCCTAACAAATCCTTAAATATATGTTTTCACTCTTCCCTGCATCTTCATTTTCTGTCTTGGATTCTGAGATTTTTTTTTTCTACAATAAGATTCCTTTCAAAAGACACATCTTTGGTGCTTCCAAGGCATAATACCATTAGCGTAATGCAGTCAGGTCACATTGTTTTCTATATGGCAGTACAATTAAGGCCCTAAGGCATGTCTTGGCCTTTTCCACTGTTGACTACACAATGACTTCCATTTTTGATTTGCCAGTTGTTAATCTTACTTGACTAAAACCACAGCCAGGTTCTCCTGGGTAAGTTAGATTACATTAGTCATTACATTACTCATAGGTTATGTAGTAGTCACCCACCCCGCTGGACAGTAGTTAACTATTACACTGAATTTTTTTAAGAGATTTAAATGATACTATTTGGCAGTCATTTAACTTAGTCATCTGTGGCACAGCTGCTATACACCTTTATGACCTCTTGGTACTTTATATTTTTGAATGTATCCAGAACTAGTGGATAGAAATGCAGTAATGTCATAATGCCATCTACAGGTTTTAAATAGTCCTAGTTTCTCTTGGTGACCTTGTCTTCCATTTTCTACCAAAATACTGAAAGAAGATTTCAATAGAAAAACAGAACACAACAAACGCTTCTAATTGAGCATCAAATCATAAGAAATTGAAATGAAACTCTACACTATGACTCTCCACAAGTTTTCTAGACAGCTTTCTAGTACTCTGCCAGGTATACATGAAGGTATCCTTTCATATAGTATTTATTATCTTAAGCCATGGTCTCAAGGTAGGAAATGAGATAGTGTAAAAACAAAGAATTAATTAGACTGCCCTGAATATTGCATGATAGTGATTTGTCTACAGTGACTGGTACTCCTATAACAAAGATATATCCTGTCCCAAGATCCCAACAAACACCCATCAAATCTTCAAATGCCCAAAAACTGTGGGATGCCCATCACATGTTCTAGAGATCTGGTGGAAGAAGGGAGCTTTTTGTGAACAGTGGTTCACAAAAATGACAACAGATCCCATGGGGTCCCACCACTCTGTCTACCTGTAGTTGTCAATCTCAGTGTATCTTACTGATGCACTGCTCCCATAGCCAAAGATTCAAAGATTCAAAGATTGCCCGGAAGTCCCTATGCCTATTCAACTTTCCTGGTGGTCAGATGACATAGTCTGACAGATCGCATAAACTTCTGAGGGTTAATGTTATCTTAAGACTTACTTTTGCTATTGTGTCAGGTTTGCCATAGTATGGCTTTGAGCAATAATAGACCTTGTAAAAGCTGTCTGATATACTTGCCACTGTTCTGTCAGGTTAAGTAAAAAACAACAACATCAAAACCAATAAATTTCCTTTTTTTTAAAAAAAAAAAAGTTAAAAAAATAGAAACCACAGCACATGTGTTTGAGTTTTCTGGCATGGGCTTATCTAAGACACAAGGGGGAATGTTCTTTCTTGTAAAGTGTCTCTGTTTTCAGGTTTCAGAGGCAGGAAAGTCAGAAAAAGAGGAAACTTCTTGCAATGCCTACATTTCAGCTACTTGTGTTTCCTTTTTTTGGGAACCTGTGAACAACAAATCCAACAACAGCCTTCTTAATGTGAAGTAGAAGAGGAAAAACAAGATTATAAAAGTAAACAAACACCTTATTCACATACTGAGTTCTATACACTTTTCACTGCCTTGCTTCTTCAGTTGTAGTCATAGGAAAAAAATATGTTACACATTCTCCTGGCAAGCTGACATTCTTATTCTTCTCAACCTATGGGTCCCTCCCTCTGGCTTCTGTGTTCCTCAGAAGTAGAGGTTTCAGTGTTCCTCAGAAAGACAGACAGTCATTGAAATTATTATGCACTATATTTAGGGCATAAATACTACATGGGATCTTTTGGAACAAAATTTGACAGGGTTTTGTTCCTAGGTGAGTCCAAAGACAGATCCAGAGTGTGAAACTCCTTTTTATTTGTACAGAAGCATCACATTGAAAAGAGCATAGTAATATTTTCCTAAAAGTACTCTCAGATTTGTTTCAGTCATTAACTAACACAATCAGAATTATTGATCCTTTTCCAACTCCCAAAGACTGCAGGTAGAAAGAAGAGCTGCAACCATATGAAAAGGAAGTGTTTCAAGCTTTTAAATGACACAGCATTTTTTTTAATTAATAATAATTTTAATTTTAAGTCTAGGATTTTCTGTGATCAATAAGAGATTATTTTTAAATACTTTCATTTAATAAATAGAGAAACAACTTGACAACACAGCAGATTGCATTTTTCTATGCATTCTTACGGCAACCCTTCTCAATGAAAAAAAAAAAAGATTTATAAAAGATTTATTATCAGAGATTATTGTACCTTACATTTGTTGTATGCAGCTATTATTTTACTTGGCTTTGATGTTTCGTGAAACTTTTTGAAGCAAAAAATCCGCCGTGACAACATGACATTTTCCATATGCTCCCTTAGCTGTATGAATGAGAAAACCTTGGCTAACCCTAATTAGCATTGGCATTGTTGTTTGTAATCCTTGCACTGCTTTTTATACAGCATTTTTTTTTAGTAATTTATTAGAGCTTTTGAAAGGTTCAGCTTGTTGTGCACAGGACCAAAGCTCAAGCACCATGCTACCAGGGATACTTGACTTTACATTGCTGGGAACAGGTGGTAGTCAAGCTCCCACACCTTGGCTAGTACTCTGTCTTGTAACTAGGTGGAGGTTTTGGCTAGCCTGGGTGCAGATGGACAAGGATTGCCTGTGGGTAAATTTTTTGTTCCACCTGTTTTCTTACAGTGGGAGTAAGGAAGTCTTCTAGAAAGCTGGCTGGTCAGCAGATGGAGGAAATAAAGCTTATATGAATCAGGTTAACATTTTGCCTCCAGCCGCAGGAAGCTGCTTTTCTCTTTTAGCTAAAAAGTCATTGCCAGCAGCCAAAGAAAAATTTAATCTCCTACAGATTAAATGCAGTTAGGCCCAACGCCTAACTTTTTTAAAGGTTACTGCTCACAGTAAAGGACTAAATATCTAATCTCAGCGTGTAATCTAGGGATCTGGTATGGCATAACCAGCATACCAAACAACACACCTGACATACTGGGCAGGAATTTGTTGTAGAGCTATCCAGTGCAAAGTGCTGCACTGAGGACTGTTCTTGTCACCTCAGACACCCTGAAATTCAGGGTTTAACATCATTTCAGAAAGCAGGCACCTCTTTTGGTTAATGGGAGAAATTATACACCAGAGAGTCATATTGACACCCAGAGAGACTTTAACTGGCTGAAGAAATGGGCTGACAGGAGCCATATAAAGCTCAAAAAGGAGAAGGACAAAATCCCTCACCTGGGGAGGAGCAACATCAGGTACCAATATAAGCTGGAAGGTAGAACACCGTTAGCCCTCATTGCACGGATGTTGTCCACCTAGACCCCCAAATCCTTCCCTGTGGAGCAGCTTTCCAGCCAGCTGATCCCAGCCTTTCCTGGTGCCTGTGGACATTCCTCACCAAGGGACAGGACTTGATATTTCCCTGTATTGAATTTCATAAGGTTCTTTCCAGCCCATTTCTCTAGCTTTTTGAGGTCCTTTGAATGGCAGCACACCCATTTGGTGTGTAAGATATGTTCCCTTGTTCCCTTCTGTCGTGGTTTCATCTAGGATAGAGTTACTTTTCCTCTTAGTAGTTGGTAAGGTCCTGTGTTTTGGATTTAGGATGAGAATAATGTTAATAAGATACTGCTGTTTTAATTGTTGCAGAGCAGTGCTCACACAGAGTCAACAACTTTTCAGCTTCTTGTGCTGTCCTGCCAGCAAAGTATCTGGGGGTACCTGGATGTTCAGTCTGGAGAAGAGAAGGCTCTGGGGAGACCTTATTTCATGTTTTCAGAACTTAAAGGGGGCTTATAAAAAAGATGAAGAACAACTATGGGGACATAGTGATAGGGTAACGGGGAATGGTTTTAAGCTACAAGAGGGAAGATTTAAACTAGATGTTAGGAGGAAATTCTTCACTGTAGTGAAGCACTGGAACAGTCTGCCCAGAGAAGCTGTGGATGCCCCATCCCTGGAAGTGTTCAGTGCCAGGTTGGATGGAGCTTTGAGCAACCTGATATAGTGGAATGTGTCCCTTCCCTTAGCAGGGGTGATATTTAGGGTTCCATCTAACCCAAGCTATTCTATGAGTCTATGATTCTGTGTTAGTGTTTGAAATTCTCAGGGATTCTGGACAAGTATTGAGTAACTAAGCCGATTATTGCATATGTTGGTTTTAGGCCAAGTGCTTTGTCATTAAAATTCAGAACCATTGAAGTAATATGAAAACAAACCCACAAAATATATGGAGAAAAAGATAAAAGGAGATCAGCAATAGAAAGAGCTCCTACTGGGATTTTATTTTCCATCTCTTTTCCTTATTTTTCAAATTTAACTTTCAAAATAGCTAATGACTTTTTTTTTTTCTTTTGTTTGTTTTTTTTTAGCCATCTATAAACAGGAAACGCCAAAATTTAGGCAAAAATATTTCTTGACAATATTGGCTACTGCTATCCTCTCAATTTCCAACCATTTTTTCCTCTTATCCACTGTCTGACTACTTGTTCACATATCTCTTCTCATTTGAACATAGCTTTTTTCAGTTTCTTTTAGATCATATATTTCCTTTCTAAACAGTATTAGAAAGTTGAGAAATAGCTTTTACTTGATCTAAAAAGAATTCAGGTAGAACAAGATCAATTATTTTTTTCTTTTCCTGGATGTAAAGTTTGTGCATAGGGGAATTATCTTTTCACTCCTTTTCACTTCATATCTGTACTCAAGCTGGTATAACAGATACCGAACCTAACATTTGCTTCTAATCACTGATACAACATTTTATTAAAGAGATTTGTAACATTCTTTGTGAACAATTTTGTGGTTTTACTATAAGCCAGTGATTTAGTCATCTGTTCCTGATTGTTTATAGATTACTGTTGTTCTGTGTATAAGAAAATGTGCTTGTCTGTTTGGATATATTTACATCATAGTCACAGCTACTGCAGATAGGCTTCAAAGGACTTTTGATAACCATATAGCTGTGACAGTATAATTTTGGCATAAGTTGCTATTTCTGATAAAAGTTGAGAAGTAACCTTTGGCTGATTACTTCTTATTCAGTAAGAGTAATTCATTAAGTATCTGTACTATTAGTATCCATATGGGCATTTCAAGACATCTCTTGATGCTTCTGGACATGTATTTTATTTATTTATTTATTTATTTGGTATCAATTCTGTGAATCACTTGTAATCAAGTAGTCCCCTCCAATTATTTTTGTCTGAGGTTAAAAAAGTACTCCTTTAGAGTCTCTTTCTAGTAAGCATTTGAGTCTTTTTGTTCTCTTCTGCTTAATAACTTTTATTTGTGTTCAAAGAAGAAACTCTCCCTATTCTTTCATGCATATATGCTACATAGGCACAGTTCCTGAGAGCTTTTCAGATCTGAAACACATCCTTCAGCTAAATTCAACTTCCTGGGTAAAGGGCTGAAATTGTAGTTATCTCCTCAAACTTTAGGTATAAAAATAAACTTAGTCCCCTTTGGGCATTTTTCTTCCTCCCTTTTATTTATTTATATATTTTGTTCTGTTCCTAAATAAGGAAGATTTGAATAGCATAGAGGAGCTGTACACTGTTTAAAATAATTTGAAGCAAGCATTTTTGCAAGTAGAATTGTGTCCTTCTGAACACGTGAATATTTTGGAATACCATGTGGGATTCCAGAGGGAAGACATGATCCAGGCATGCAGCAGAATTTCCCCTGCAGCCTGTGGAGGGGCCCCTCGTGGAGCAGGCTGTCCCCCTGCAGCCCATGGGTCCCCCATGGAGCAGATCTCCACGCTGCAGCCCATGGAGCAGCCCCCGGTGGAGCAGGTGGATGTGGCCTGGAGGAGGCTGCTGCCCATGGAGAGCCCTCGCAGGAGCAGGCCCCGGGCCGGAGCTGCAGCCTGTGGAGAGGAGCCCACGCAGGAGCAGGGGGTCTGGGGTGAGCTGCCGCCCACCCGTGGGGGACCCGTGCTGGAGCAGTTTGCTCCTGGGGGATGGACCCCGTGGGACGAAGCCGTGTGGGAACAGTTCCTGAAGAGCTGCAGCCTGTGGGCAGCCCCTGCAGGCTCAGTTCGGGAAGGATGGCATCCCGTGGGAGGGACCCGAGTGGGAGCAGGGGCAGTGAGTGACCATGAGTGGTGGAGACAAAGTGCTGTAGACTGACTGCAAGCTCCATTCCCCTGTTCTCCTGTGCTGTTTGGGGGGAGGAAGTAGTGCAGAGTGGATGGGGAAAAGTGTTTTTAATTTATCTTTGCTTCTCACTTCTCTAGGTTGTTAGTAAAAAGTAATTTTTTCTAATCTCCCTATGCTCAGTCTGTTTTGCCTATGATGATAGTTGTTACATGATCTCCCTGTCCTCATCTCAAACCTTGAGCCTTTCTCATCATATTTTCTCCCCCTTTCTCTTTGAGGAGGGGGAGTGACAGAGTGGTTGTGGAGGAGCTCATCTGCCCAGCTGGGTAAAACCAATGCAGTAGGTTTAAAAGCAAAGTTTTGCATGGCATTCAACAAGAGCAAGTGCCAGGCCCTGCACTTCAGTCACAACAACCCCATTCTTGGGAAAGAGTGGCTGGAAGGTTGGCCAAAAGAGTAAGGTGTGGAGGTGCTGGTCAACAGCTGGTTGAATATGAGCCAGAAGTATATTAAGGTGGCCAAGAAGGCCAGTAGCACCCTGGCTTGTATCGTCAGGACTAGGGAAGTGATTGTCCTCTTGTACACAGCATTGGTGAGACAGCACCTCAAATAATGTATTCCATTTTGGTCCTATTATAGTGAGAGTATAGGAAGGATTTTAAATTACTCAAGGGTGTCCAGAGAAGATCTAAAAAGCTTTTGAAGGGACTAGAATACAAGAGTTATTAGGAATGACTAAGGGAACTGAGATTTAGTCTTGAGACAAGGAGGCTGAAGAGAACTCATCGCTCTCTACAGTTACTTGAAAGGAGGTTGCAGCAAGGTGGGTGTCCATCTCCTTTCTTAGGTGACAAATGATAGAACATGAGGAAGTGGTCTCAAGTTGCACCAGTGACTGAATTTTTGGAAAAGATTTCTTTATGGATATGGTGACCAAGCATTGGAACAGGCTGCCCAGGCATCCTGTATCAGGAATAGTGTAGAAAGCACGACCAGGGAGGTGGTCGTCTCCTTGCACTCAGCTATGGTGAGGCCGCACCTCAAGTACTGTGTTCATCTTTGGGCCCCTCAGTACAAGAAGGACATCAAGGCCCTGGAAGATGTCCAGAGAAGGGCTATGAAGCTGGTGAAGGGCCTGGAACACAAATCCTGTGAAGAGTAGCTGAGGGAACTGGGGTTGTTTAATCTGGAGAAGGGGAGGCTCAGGGGAGACCTTATTGCTCTCTACAACTACCTGAAAGGAAGATGTGGGGAGCTGGGGGTCAGCCTCTTCTCACAGATAACTAGCGATAGGACTAAAGGGAATGGCCTCAAGTTGCACCAGGGGAGGTTTACGTTGGAAATTAGGAGATATTTATTCTCAGAAAGAGTAGTCAGGCATTGGAACAGGTTGCCCAGGAAGATGGGGGAGTCACCATCCCTAGGGGTGTTCAAGGAAAGGTTGGACGTGTTACTTAGGGACATAGTTTAGTGGTGATATTGGTGGTAGAGTGATGGTTGACCAGATGATCTTGGAGGTGTTTTCTAACCTTTATGATTCTACAATTTTATGATTCTATGATGGAGTCTCCAACCCTAGAGGTATTTAAGAGATGTGTAAACATGGCACTAAGATACATGGTTTAGTGATGGGACTTGGAAAGTCAAGCTGATAGTTGGACTTGATGATCTTGAGGGTCTTTTCCAGTCTAAATGATTCTATGATTCTATAGTCAATTATGAGTTAATTTACTATTTG
Organism: Anas platyrhynchos; assembly: GCF_047663525.1. Taxonomy (NCBI): domain Eukaryota; kingdom Metazoa; phylum Chordata; class Aves; order Anseriformes; family Anatidae; genus Anas; species Anas platyrhynchos. Next base: position 191,541,673 of record NC_092587.1, on the reverse strand, counting down.
AGCTCACTGTGACATAAATTATTGCCAAATTATTGCCAGGCTTTTATACTTCAGTCCTGAAATGATTCCTCCAAAGTTGTTTTTTTTTTTTTTTTTTGCATTATGACAATAGCTTTTTTTAGTTACAGCATCACCTTCCTACAGTATCTTTCATGGTAAAATTATTGTACAGTTCTACTTTGCAGGAAATATGTCTAGGCTTGAAACTCAGTGCTTTCAGAAAGCAGTACAATACTCATCTCATGTACTGATTTTTCACTGAATACAAAATCTGAAAATATTAACCTTAAGTGACTAGACAAGATTTTATTTTTCTATGGGTCCCCTCTCTGAAAAGGTTCTCATAGCTGTCACCATGTAACTTAGAAATGGCAATTTAAATCAGAGCTTAATTAGGATTGCTGCCATTAAAAGTGAAATAAATGCAGTCTCTGTGATTTTTTCTAGGAACATGCTAGTGCTTTTGACTTTAAGTTACATGAACTATGCCTAGACACTAGAGCTCTATTGATTCACAAAGCAAATAACTATGAATAAACAAATTATTACTACTGTTCCAGACAACAACATTTTCATTACAAGCTTTTAGAAAAAATATATATTTTGCATGTGCAAGCATGCTTCATATAATTTCATTTATTCTGTGAATAAATGAGAGAAACAGGGAACACAAAGGAAATCTTATTTTTTCTTTAATTAAAGGTACTGAAAAACCCACACAAGCAGTTTACAATGTATGGCAAAGTGGAGGGGCCAAGTTCTCCTTTGTCCTATACACCTTGTCCATTTCTGCCCTTAAAGCACTTTTCCTTTACAAATACAGAGAAAAGATTTTGGCAGCTATTTAATTTACTTTCAGTAACACTCATCCGTCTTTAAGAAAGAGTGATTCTATGTTGGTAGTATCAATGATACGGTGTGGAGGAGGAAGAAAGAGAAAAACTTTCAGTATCAGAGAGGAAGAAAATGTGTGAAGCCTAAAATCTCTCAGTAAATGTATATAAAAAAATTCTTGAGCAATAGGAAAGAATGAACACATGGGATTGAGATGAAAGTATATCAGACTCCCTTGTCAGACTGCAGTGTATATCACAGAGACAATGGAAAAAGATGTGCCGGGAGCTGATCATTCTTCAACAGACTTGGCATCTATATAATTTTATTATTTGTAATATTTTCATTTTATTAATAAAGGTATCCTTTTGGGTCTGCCCTTCATTGGAATATTTTGGGATATTTTATTTTGTCTGAACATGATTAAAGAGGCTTAGTTCAGCTCATGGACATGAAAGATGACTGGGCAGACTGCCTTGTTCTGTGCCCCCCATTACTTGTGATCAACGTGATGTTAGCTGAATCTGATTAGGGTTTATTTCATGTCTAGCTGTCATGATGCCAAAACCAGTTGTGTTCAGTCAGAGGTACCTGAGCACACACCATCTGCAGTCAGCTCTCTGAAATGAGTTAGAGCTGTAATTGACTTGGGTGTTATAGCAGATATACCCATGGTCTTTTTAAATCATTCCACTCTAACTCTGTGCAAACCAGCAGCAAAGTCACTGACATAAAGCCCTTATCACAGAAAATCCACAATGGCCATTTATTTATTGTTAGGCATATCTGCTGGGATAGAGATATTTGGTTCTTCATTTTGAAGGTAGTCACTTAATTTTTCTTGGCTTTATCTTCCAGAAGTATGCCCTTGGCTCAGGAACCAGTAGCAAAAGGTAAGTCACATGTCCTCATGCAATTTATACCAAGTCAGAAGACATTTCCCAGCCCTGTCCCACTCCACCTTATGTCTGTACTATCATTTAGAAGCAGACACAGACTCATCAGTCCACTTCACAGTGATGACAAGATGTGTTCATAATTACCATGACATTAAGTTTGGTGTTTTGTTAAGTACAGCAAAGTAGTTTTTGATTTTAGAATCATAGAACAAAAATGGTTTGGATTGGATGGGTTCTTAAAGACCACCTGGTTCCAACCCCCCTGCCAAGGGAAGGGACACCTCCCACCAGACCAGGTTGCCCAAAGCCTCATCCAGCCTGGCCTTGAACACTTCCAGGGATGGGGCATCCATAGCTTCTTTGGGCAACCTCTGCCAGGACCTCACTACCCTCTGAGTGAAGAATTTTCTCCGAACATCTAATCTAAATCTCCCCTCTTGTAGTTTAAAGTCATTACTCCTTGTCCTGTCATGACACCCCCTATCAAAGAGTGCCTCCCCAGCTTTCCTGTAGGCCCCTTTATGTACTGGAAAGCCACTGTAAAGTCTCCACAGAACCTTTTCTTCTCCAGGCTGAACAATCCCAACTCCCTCCCCTGTCTTCACAGGAGAGGTGCTCCAGCCCTTTGATAAACTTCATGGCCCTCCTCTGGATTTGATCTAATACTTCCATGTCCTTCTTATGCTGGAGGTCCAAGAGCTGAACTCCAGCTGGGGTCTCACAGAAGTGGAGAAGATGGGGAATATAAGCAGGCTATGCATGCATTATACCAAACGCTGAGAAGGGTCTAGTTATTTTCTCTCAAGGATAAGTTGGCTCAAGAATATGTGACATTTCCTTCTTAGTCTCTAACAGACAAAGTTCATTCCATTATAGGCACAGATTCAGGAGAGAGAAAAAAATGCTTTTGAATATGCTTAGCTTGGTTTTCAAGCATGTGGCTGAATTTATTCATGTATTTCACTAACATATATTTCATTAGTAGTTTATGATTTCTACCATGCCTGCAGGTCAGCTATGGTTAAATTTAATCCCTTTTCCCTGTCTGCAGTACTGTCCTTTTTCCCCAGTGCTAGGTGGGCACAGTCCCAATCTTCATCAGAGTGAATCCCATGGTACCATTGACACAAGAGCCTCTGTGCTGAATCAAACTGCAAACAGAATTCTCTTACCACATCCAATTCTTCCAACCATTTTCCTCACAAATGGCAGATGCTTGCTCAGGCTATAACACATTCTACATTCAGTCATGCCTATCCAGAGGGTCTTATTCTTCAGCCAAGGGAATAATCATGACACATATGTTTATAAACTTTTCTAAATCAGACCAATAGTTTTCAATACCAATATATCTATGACTAAGATGAAATCTGTATGCCTGTATCTGGTTATATTTATTTAGGAATTAATTATATCAGTAGAACAGTACAAACTCCCAGTTAATCACAACAAGGTATTTAGCTCTTTTTTTTTTCTTTTTTTTTTTTTTTTTCATGTATGCAATACTGTATTATCTATAATTTTAGACTCCAGAGAAAGTAAAGTGAGTAAAAATATGACAGCTATTTGCTTTGACACAAGAGGGATTAAAACCCAGGGGTAATTCTCCATCCCTAACTGAATTATTTGCTGTAGTTTCTATTCTGCTACTTTTCATTTCATATGCAGTATGCCAGAAGGACTCTGTCTTTATTTATTATTGCTGTCATAATTAGCTACTGAAATGGAATTAAGTGGGCCCACATATTACTTAGTCTTGCATAAAAAGAAAATATAGACAAAACCCACCCAAACTAATAGTCAGAGGATGTGAGGATGTTAGGAGACTTCTTTTTTTTTTTTTTTTTTTTTTTTTCTTTTGTCACGGACAGGGAGAGCAAAGGTATAAAAGACGTTATTCCAATGCTGTGTTGGTATTCTTAGACATTTGGAAGAAGTGTATCACTGAGGTTGCAGGAGGATATGGATGATATTACTGAGTATATGTGTTTATTATTGCAATCCCAAGACAATTTGTCTATATTGTAAAACGTTAAATGAAACTGCAGTATAAATTTTATAACTGGATCATTTAGTAACACAAACTTGACAGAAGTAAGAGTAGATATTCAGCCTGATGGAAGCATGTACTGTAAGTCTTATGAATCTATTTGATTCCTTCATTACTGGAAGTAACAGAGGATTTGTAATAATGTGAAAGCCATGTGCATTTTTAGCCAAGTACCCTGCTGTTTACAGCTGGTATTTGAACATTTAAAGGATGGTCACTAAGAATATTCTCAATATGGCCCTCAAAGTGAACTAGAGATTGACTGGAATTGTCTTCTTAATTTTCTTAATAAGGAAGGGGAAAATTGTAAGGTGGTATATGATTAAGGGCTTTCATCACATCTCCTGTTATTTCATTAGGGTGGGGTCAGTCGAGGAATGTAAGAAAAGTTACTTACAACAAATATTAGCTTTAAAGATACTAAAAGGTGTTTGACAATTCATATGAAATTCATTTCCATCAAAATCTTTAATAGTTTAAATGTTCCATGGCAACTATCTTTCCTCTTTTTCTTTTCCTCTTCAGGTTACCCAGTTACCTGTTTCTTTGCATCTTAAAAGCACCTTTCAAGTATCTATATCTTAAAGTGCACTGAACTTCCATGACATTGATTAATGTGATTAAGTTTTAGTTAAAAGAAGTAAGACCCTTTCTATCATGGGAACTGAATTGTGTTTCTTGTTTCCTTTCTTTCTTTCTCAAGCACCAGACACAAAAAAAAAGTTCAATAATGGATTTTATTCAAAAAGAATTCAAGAGAGAATGAACTGCTGACATTTCTCTTGCTTACAGTAAGGAGAAGATGATTGAACTTAAAGCTGCAGTTTATCCACATGGAGAATACCAGATACTTACATTAATTTAGTTCTGTAAATTAGTCATAAGAAGTGGTTGTGTTATTTTTCTTTCCTTTTCCTAGTGAGAAATGTATTCCACATTTTCTCACTAGGAAAAGTTGTAAGGTAAAGAAAAAAAAAAAAAGTTGATGTAGGGGATATATTCATTAATACCATGTTAGAACACCCATACCTTCCTCAGCAGCTTGAAGTAACATTAATGGGTTATATGGGTTATCTATACGATGAATGATTTCCTGCATTCCAGCCCTGGCAAATATTGAAAGCAAGGATAGCACATGTGTAGAAATGTGTGTGCATGACAACGTGCATGTTCTTGTGTGCTGCTACCATTTTCAAACAAGCTGTCAGAAATAAGTGGCATAGTTCAGTAAATACCTCAGAGAAGACCATTTTTATAAGACTTGGTGTGACCCCCTGCCTCTGCCCAATATCAGATGCAGGGTGGAACATGACTACAGAGGATAAGGAAAAGGCAGATGTTCTTAACACCTTCTTTGCATCAGTCTTTACTAGCCAGACCACTTATCCTTGGGGTACTCATCCTCCCAACCTGGAAGTGTGGTACAAGGAGCAGAAGAACCCTCCCCCCCAGTTCAGGTGGAAAACAGGTAGAGACCTGCTGCTTCACCTGGTCTGTCACAAGCCCATGGGGCCAGACAGAACCAGAATGGGTTGCCCAGGGAGGTGGGGAAGTCACCGTCCCTGGGGGTGTTCAAGGAAAGGTTGGACCTGGTGCTTAGGGACGTGGTTTAGTGGGTCACATTGGTGGTAGGGGTATGGTTGGACCAAATGATCTTGGAGGTATTTTCCAACCTTAATGATTTTATGATTTTCTATGATATAAAGAGTACTGGCATTTGAATGAAGGAGAAATATAAAGGACATTCATTGTTTTCTAGTTGTTCTTTGTGTATATATAAATATATTACAATGAAATATTTTTATTTATTTATTTATTTATTTTTAGCAGTTACCTATTTACTCTGAAAAGAAAAAAATGCAATGCCATTCAAAGAAAATGAGAGAATGAGAAAGCAACTGCAGAGATGCTACAAAAGCAGCGGTAGCAAAAGTGGGCACAGAAAACTAGCAGCCTTCCAAAATTATCCAATGAAAGGATATATTTGGAGGAAATACTGTTTTCTCCCACCATCATGTTTGGGCAAAACAAGCAATGGTTCTGTGTCTTAGTGCTCTGTTTGGATGCAGACACACAGCAACCAATTTTTCAAGCAGTTCTGAATGTATGACACCTTAGTCAACCAGTTCTAAACCTGCTCATTAATTTTAATGATGCTGACTTCCCTTCTAAAACATTGTGACACATATAGTTGGAAAACAAACAAACAAACAAATAAAAAACATATAAGAGTTAGGTATTGTATTATTTTATTAAAGACCAAATTTTTTTTCCTTGCAAATCATTGTCATGAATGAAAAGTTAATGATTTAAGGCTGGTACTTCAGGTGCTAGGTAGCTGAAGTGAAGTGAATATTTTTATCCAATGTTTGACAGATTTCTGTTTCAGGTACATGTTTACTTAATGATAATGAATTAGATAAATTTTTCAGTGTAATGTAGAAGTTTAAGAGACAACTAAAAATTTATATATATATTTTTTATATACAGTTTGAATTTCATACTTTGCTGTTCCATTCACATCACTGACATCACCCGGAAGTGCATGATACTAGGTTGTCAATCTGGATCATCCATCCTTAGCAAAAGCCTTTTATTTTCACATAAGTTGCATTTGGTACCAGATGTAAAAGCAACCCCCCAAAAGTATTTCTTTCTTCACAGGAGACATAAAAGGGACAATGCTCCTGCTCTTCTGTTCCCCTGAATCCTGGGTCATGACACTTCTGTTTCACTACTCTCTCTTTTAAAGCCTGTTTAGCTTTCCTCCTGCAGTGTTGCTAGCAGACTTTGACATTCATATAAGGAATATAATCCCTGGTTTCCTTCCATGTTCCTCATCCCCCCTAGGTGAGCAACCTTTCTCTTGTTTCAGCTGTGTTTGTGTAAGGCATTTTCTTGTTGTCAGTCTTGGGTTTTAGTTAGGTTTTAAAGGGATAGATGTGAAATACACACCAAGCTAAGGCAGCAGCTGAGGAACAGGTGCTGAAGGAATAGGAATGTCTATTGAGGCATGAAGGAAGAGGCTGTGCCAAAAGTCAAAACACGTTCTTCTTACCATGTGTTCTGACCAAAACAAGTAAGTTCTTCATATCGTGCATCTCAGACAGCAGCTGCTGGGAAGTCGATGCTCCAGCTATAGAAATTGCTTGGAAGAAACAGAAAGCAGGCTGAGGAGCAGTGCTGCCATGAGCCAGGAGCTGTGGCCAAGTCTATCCACAGAAAGAAAGAGACTGCTGAGAGGAATCTGAAATAAGGGGAATATCCTTGCTACAGTACTCCTCTTGATGATGAATCTCCTCAGCAGGAAGCTGAGGAGAATGTGAACAGATAGCCCTTTCTCAACCTTTTTTCCACCTTGCCATGCCTTCTTTCGGCTACCAACTCTACTGAAGCAATTCCAAGATGGTCTGCTCTGCTCTGGCATGATCCCTCTCTGAAAAAAGATTGAGGAAATCTTGATTCATTTCTTAGGATCAACTTTGGCATCACTAGTTAAAAATCATCACAGTTCAGGCAGTTTTGCAGTCAGAAGGTGCTGAAAAATGGATGACATGAAGGATCTGGCAGCTTGCATGAAATTCTTCAGAAAACATAAATCAGTCCCTTCTGTTCACTGTGAGAAGCTAAATCCATTTCACTACAGCAAGAAAGGTGATTTTCTGGTGGGCAAAGAACAAATCTGTTGTATAACCACATTGCCTCCAGCTCCATTACTCAGGAACTGATTTTGCTGCTCTCTAGAAGAAGATGAAGCCTGTCTCTTCTTCCATTAGGTAGCACCCTATTCACCTATGGCTCATCCCATACTGCCTTCAAATCCTATCTGATCCCTGCCCCCAGCAGTTCAAGTCAAAGCTTTAGTCCCCAGCCATGACTGTAGGAGTAAATTGGAGGTAGCCAGGTGAAACCTATTTGGAGGAGACCTCTCCCTTTCCTCACAGCCAACAGAGTGGGGCCATTAACTAATCTAGGGTTGAAATCGTCCTCCCTGAAATGATAGTGCAGACACAACAGTCAAACAATCAGAACTGAGGAGAATCTATTTGCAGTTTCTCTATGTTGGAAGACACCTGCGTTAATACAGAACCAGGGCTGCTAGGCTAATTTTGAACTTCAGCTCTGTCTGATTAATGGGCTAAGTCAAAACTAACTCCAAAATAGTTAGGCACTGCATGACAAAATGTACCAATCAAGTTACTCTTTCCACTAGGACAAGAGCAAAAGATTTTAGATTAGTGCTTTATTTACATTGTTACCTGAAGACATATTATTCAGGTGAAGCTCTATCATCTGCAGTGTTGTCCATATAAAAACGTAATTATGAACTTTTTTGCACTACCAGACTGTTTGGCTGCATACGCTTTACCTGCCTCCCCATTTCCTCCCTCTCCCTTCTCCCTTCTCCTCCCTTCCCCCTCCCCCCCCCAAAGCGGTTCATTAGATCATTACTTGAAAAGGCCCTTAATTACATTTAGTGATGGAGATATGATGATTTTGTAAAATGAATAATGAGACTGCACAGCAACACAAATAAAAAAAAAAAAAAAGTGACTCAGACAAAACACTCTGAATGTCCCACATTCTCTGGGAAGTCAACATATAAATTAATAATTCATCCATTTTGCTCACCAATATCTTTTTTTTTTTTTTTTTTTTTTTTTTAATGGCATGCAAGATACCATCATGTTTCTAGCATCTTTCTAAACAAATCCTGGAGGTCTAAATCTGCAGATGGATATGGCAAGTGGAGATTTTAGAGGCACAAGAACATCAGTTGCTCAGTTATTCATTTTATTTTTTCTAAATAAATTCCTTCAGCAAGGTCAGTCTTGACAAGTGGATTGTTTTATTTTTAGATGAGTTTACTAAACAGATTTAAATGCAATGTTTTAAAAGTGCCTGAGGGTGTGATTCTTATCTCTGCCACTGTGTGTTTAGTACCAATGGGAATATTTTTTTGATAGGCCATGCTGTAAAAACAGAGTAGGAATTTGGAGGTAGAGGGAATGATAGGCAAGCTGGTTTACACATTGTATATTTTAATATCATAGCTATCATTGGACAATTTTATTTTTGTTCTAAAAATTGGACATTTTAGCCTCACACTATTGGGAACAAAGATATACACTGAGAACAATAAGGAAAAAACTTGCCAAAAAGTTTCATGCTTTCAGTCATGTAAGCTTACTCAGATAGGCAAATGTGAAATTCATTTGTATGCAGAATAACAATATCTGTTTTTGCACAGTTTTATTTATGTAATTATAATGATTAAGATCCTCAAAATATTTTCGCCAATGTATCTGTAGTGAGTAAACTGATAACAAACAAACAAACAAACAAAAAAGGTTGTCCAATAATTCTTCCTGAAAAAACGTGCATGTTCCATATGAAACACTGTGTCAGGCAGGATGAAATCTTAGTCTCAAAATGAGGTTTATGTAAACCAAGATGAATGCACATTAAGTGTTTTATGTTTTCTGGATGACAATACCCTTTTCTTTAAACTGCAGTTTCCAGACAAGGAGTCACGGGAGCTGCACGTGCTTGTGCTCCACTTCTGTTCACACAGCAGGCAGTGACAGTTCTGCTGTATTACAGCATGGTGTCCAAAATGGATGCGAGCCTAATAGGAACTGGTAATTAAACATGATTAATCAGACACATAATCCTCCACTGTGGACTCTATGAAGCTATAAACAGGATAATGTTCATTGTCATAACGGGGTCTTCATGAAATGCAGCTCTCAGTGCTGTTGGGGTGTCGTGACATTCCCCACTGTTGCTCAGGTGAGCATGTGGCAGCTGCCCATCTGCTCTTCCTCTAATCTGCCCAGCTACCCAGGCACACCTAGGTAGCTCCAGAATTGGAAAACCCACAGATTTCCAATAAATTAGACTTTAGTCACACATATACTTGCAGCTATACCAAATTTATGTACAATATATAGCCTCAACAGCATAGCCTTAACAGGTAGGTAGAATATGTTTTCACCTGATATGCAATAGAGTTGTTGAGGTGGTTAGAACTTCACAGTAACCTGAACAGTGTTATTTATTTTAAGGTTAAACTGCTTCCAATACTTGAACTGCTTTGCTCAGATGTAGCTTGGATCTCTATGAATATGTTATGAGCATGTTGTGTAGATGCAACCTGAGGAGTGGAAGGCTAAGCTAGGACTTGAACAGCTGAAGGAGGAAACACTGAGAATAGAGAAATGGAATTATGGTCTACTGGGACTGGTCAAATCTCTGGGAGATTTCAGCAGAATCAAGATGTGGATCACCGACAAGGGAAAAATCTTGTCACAGGGACTCATAAAATTATTAGTGCTGCCACAGTCTAGGAAAAAGACTTCATTAGAGCTCAGCCTCACAAAGAATGTTCCCTGCTGCTGTGTAGTAAGGCTTTTACTAAAGTTATTAATTTCTTATAATACATATATGTTTTTCACTGAACACTTCTATACTATACTTCGTATACACATAAGTATTTAAAGAAATACAGGAATGTATTTTATTTCCTTGAGAGGACATTTGTCTTGAAATCTGCTGCCTGAAGTATTGTAAGTCAGATATTCAGGCTCCATGGTGAACTGCAGGTCTCAACACTTTACAAAAAATCATATCACAATCATCACTGCTTAGCATCATGAAAGTCACTGCTGCATTTTGTTTCTGTGTGGTAGATTGGATTAAATATTCCAATAGTATTTTTCCTATATCTTTATATTTCAAGCTTAGTGTCCTCAGCTTCTGTATGTAAAGAGTTGGACCTGAGAGTACTCCAGTTGTTAAACAATGCACATGTTGACAATTCTGCCCTTAAGTTGACTTGGGGGATGTTCATATATCACACAGTTACTACAGCTGATGAAATGAGTTTTGCTGAGTCAATGGCGTCTTACTCATCAAGAACTGACATGAAACAAAACCTGAAAGGTCTGGCACAGCAGAGGAAGTAATTGTAAATAAAGGGAAGAAAATTGGGAAAAGGAATGTGCAGGCAAAATGATTATGGAGGGAAATTTCACACAGAGGGTACAGGTCAGATTCAGTTCTGACACATAAATTAGACATTAGTTATATTATACTGATATATTATATGTATTTATTAAAACAGTAATCTTTTCACCAGAAAACTTTGTCAAACTGTATTTGAATTAATTTTCAGAAAGAAACATTTAGAGAAGGAGGGATATTTTAATGAGAGGACAGGTGGAAAGGAAAAATATTTTTCTTTAATGAGAGAAACATTATCAGAAATTTCTCATCATGTGTTAAACAGATATACCTAAGATTTTAAAGTTCTGCCAATAGAGATCCACCAAGTTTCAGAGTAGGAGATTTAACTTTTCCTATAGAGATTTTATATAGATAGATAAAATCTTTTAAAGGATGCATAAATAAATGAATATATAACATTATATATGTTAAATATAAAAATTATATATGTTAAATATAAAAATCTACCTATAGATCCATATATGAACAAAGATATAGGTGATATAAAGATATACATGTACAGATACTGATAAATAAATATTGATAAATATTTACTGATACATTGATATAAATAAATAAATAGAATCTCTTTAAAATACAGTCAAAATCTAAGGCAGATTGCTTTCACAAGGATATTCATGGCATCAATGCATAGACAAAAGCAGTACTTTCTTTCAGCCTGAACCTTTTCATAATTCACCTTTAAATCATCCTGCACTGATTACAGAAGAAATGGCATAAAAGACACCAAAATAAAAAGTAATTAAAAGAGCATATATTCAAGGGTCTTGCTTTCTAATTGCAGTGTGCCTTAAAGCCAAAGGAGTACTTCCACTAGCATAAGCCGGAAGACATTTTTTCATCCTTAGCAATCCAGACTCAGGGCTCTAAGTTGGTACTCTGCATTGTGGCACTACTGTAGATATATATACTGAAGGGATTGCTAATATTAAAATCAACCAGACACTTGTATGTACTCTTCTTACAGTGACAGTGCTTTCAACTGACTACACTTAGCACGTGTGCATGTGTAGAGCCAATTTATTATGTTATTTTGTTATTTTCTCTGAAGAATATGAATGCTTGTAGTCAGGGAAAGAAAAAATAAATATATATATATATATATATATATATTAATTTGACCATATATAAAATTCAGCCACAAATGATAACACTTAATAATCATTGGGGCTTTTTTTTTTTTTTTCTCTCTGCACATTTATGAGACAAGTTAAATCTTTTCTAAAATACCAGGAGGCACTAGGAAAATGCAACAAGAAGGGCTTCTACAAGTACTTCAGTGATAAAAGGAAGAGTAGGGGAGATGTGGTCTGGGAAAATGTGGTCTCTCTTCTGCATGAAACAGAAGACTTGGTTACCTGGAACAGTGAAAAGGTCAAGGTACTGAACGACTTCTTTGCCACATTCTTTACCAGCAAGACTGGCTTTCAGGAAACCCAGGTCCCAGAGGCCAGTCTGAACATCTGCAGCAAAGAAAATGTACCTTTGGTAGAAGAGGATCAGATGAGGGAACACTTGAGCAAACTGGATATTCACAAGTCCATCGGCCCTGATGGAATTAATCTATAAGTGCTGAAAAAGCTGGCAGGTGTGATTGCAGAGCCACTCTATAATCTCTGTTTGACTAAGCCAACTAGTAGAAGTTCCTAAATACTGGAGGAAAGCAAAAGTCACTCCTGTCTTCAGGAAGGGCAAGAAGAAGGACCCAGAGAACTACAAGCTGGTCAGCCTCACCTCAGTCCCTGGGGAGGTGATGGAACAGCTCACCGTGGAAACCATTTCTAGGCACATGAAGGAGAAAAAAATCATCAGGAGAATTCAGCATGGAATCACCAAAGGGAAGTCACATCTGACCAACCTGATAAGCTTTTACAATGAAATACCCAGCCTGATTGATGAGGGGAGAGCAGTGGATATTGTTTTCCTGGACTTTAGGACCTTTGACACTGTCCCCTATAAGATCTTCATAGAGAAACTGTAGAATTTTTTCAACTGCCTGGATGAGCAGACAGGTGGATCAAAAGCTGCCTGAACAGCGGGATCCAGACAGTACTGGACAATGATATAAACCTAGTTGGAGGCCAATAATATGAGAAATATCCCAATAATTTTCTAAGGTGGGGTATCTTATGAAGCTATTTTATTTATTTATTTATTTATTTCCTCACCAAATTGAACATGAGACAGCAATGTATCCTTGCTGCTTAGAAGGCTGGCATTATTCTTGGTTGCATTAGACAAAGTATCACCAGTAGGTCAAGGGTGGTGATCCTTCCCCTCTACTCAGAGCTGGTGAGGCCAAACCCAGCGTACCATGTCCAACTATGGGTCCCTCACTATGAGAGGGACATGGACATAATGGAAAGAGTCCAGAAGAGGGCCACCAAGAAGATTAAGGGACTGGAGCACCTCTTCTGTGAGGACAGGCTGAGAGTACTGGGATTTTTTAGCTTGGACAAGAGGGGATTCTTGTGGGGATCCCATTAATGTCTATGGAGCCAAGTTCTTTTCAGTGATGCCCAGTGCCAGGACAGGAGGCAATCAGTACAAACTTGAACACAAGGTTCTGTCTAAACACCAGCAAGCACCTATCCTTTTTTGTGTGGGTGACAGAGCACTGGCACAGACTGCCCAGAGAGGTTATTGAATCTCCCTCCCTAGAGATCTTCAAAAGCTGCCTGGAGGTGGTCCTGGCAAAGCTGTGGTCGGCGTCCTTTGCATGAGCAGGGGATTGGACCAAATGACTCCCAGAGGTCCTTTCCACCCTTAACCATTCAGTGATTCTGTGAAAATTTGAAATAGGAAAATGACATAGGAAACACTCCAAGTTTTATGAATGTTATCCTTTACATTTAATTATTTTTCATGGATCCATGGTTTTTGTTTGTTTCCTTGTTTGTTTTTCTTAACCAACAGCAGAAGTTCCTTTAAGGGGACATTTTGATGTACTGTCAGTTTGATCCTTTACTTGTTTCATCAGCTGTGTCACTGTTGGGCAGTTGCTGGGCAGTATGATTTGAATGAGCTGGCAAGTTAAAACAAACATGTCAGCTTTTGATGTCACGGTGGTAAGATTTTTTAAGACCACTGGTCTTCAGACTTTATGACTCAAACTGGTTTTTGATGTTGCAGACATAATTTAATTAATCACAGATGCTTCTTTGAGTGACTTGTGCTTTTTTATTATTTTTAATTATTTTTTTAATTAAAAAAAAAAAAAAAAGAAAGAGAGAGAGAGAGAGATGTCCATTAAACAATTATATATTATCTAAGAAAAGAATTGGCTGGTACATCATATAAGGTATAAGAAATTCCATCTGTTAGTAACTAAGGATGATGCTGAATTGCATGCATTAAAAGTAAGTATTTTGAAATCAGGCCCTAGGTAACTAACATGAACAGATTCAAGCCTGGATGTGTGCTAATAGTGTGTCAGAAATCAATAAGGCAAAGAGGTGAGTTCAGGAACCAGTAAGTGAAGAATAAAAAGAAAGGAAGAAAATTAATGCTGGACAGCCTAGATTGCCATAGTTTGTTTGGAAAATTGGTCCTACCCTCAGAAATTTCAGAGGAGATTTGGTGTGTGAAGCTAACCATACTACACCCTCTGTTACAACCACAGCTGCTAAATATACTCAGGAGAAGCTCACATAAAAATGAAGAGAAGAGGCTGAAATGAAAAGCAGCCATGGAAACAGGAGGCTGGTAAAGGCCACAGCCATTTGTAATTCAACCCCCATGTGCATTCACCTGCCACAGAATCACAGAATCACAGAATTGAAGGGGCTGGAAGGGACCTCGAAAGATCATCAGGTCCAACCCCCCTGCCAAAGCAGGATCCTTAGAGCAGGCTGCCCAGGTAGGCATCCAGACGGGCCTTGAATATCTCCAGAGAAAGAGACTCCACAACCTCCCTGGGCAGCCTGTTCAAGTGCTCCGTCACCCTGACCATGAAGAAGTTCTTTCGCATGTTGGTGTGGAACTTCCTGTGCTCTATCTTGTGGCCATTGCGCCTTGTCTGTCCCCGCAAACCACTGAGAAGAGGCTGGACAAATCCCTGTCTCCCACACCTCAGGTATTTATACACATTGATGAGATCTCCTCTCAGTCTTCTTTTCTCCAGGCTGAACAGACCCAGGTCTCTCAGCCTTTCTTCATAGGGAAGATGCTTCAGGCCCCGTATCATCTTTGTGGCCTTCTGCAGGACTCTTTCCAGGAGATCTCTGTCTTTCTTGTACCAGGGAGCCCAGAACTGGACACAGTACTCCAGGTGAGGCCTGACCAGGGCAGAGTAGAGGGGGAGGATCACCTCTCTTGACCTGCTGTCCACTCTCCTTTTAATGCACGCCAGGATCCCATTAGCCCTCTTGGCCACAAGGGCACAGTGCTGGCTCATGGTCAACCTGTTGTCCACCAGGATCCCCAGGTCCTTCTCCTCAGCACTCCTCTCCAGCAGGTCGTCCCCCAGCCTGTACTGATACTTCAGGTTGTTTCTTCCCAGGTGCAGGACTCTACGCTTGCTCTTATTAAATCTTATTTGGTTTCTTCCTGCCCATCTCTCCAGTTGTTCCAGGTCTCACTGAATGGCAGCACAACCTTCTGTCATGTCAGCCACTCCTCCCAGTTTTGTGTCATCGGCGTACTTGCTGAGGGCAGACGCTATTCCCTCATCAAGGTCATCGATGAAGATGTTGAACAAGACCGGACCCAGCACTGACCCCTGGGGAACACCGCTAGTCACAGGCCTCCAGTCAGACTCTGCTCCGCCGATCACCACCCTCTGAGCTTGGCCAGTCAGCCAGTTCTCAACCCACCTTGCTGTCCACTCATCTATTCCACACTTTCTCAGCTTTGCTAGTAGGATGTCATGGGAGACAGTATCGAAAGCCTTGCTAAAGTCAAGGTAGATGACATCCACCCATCTACCCAGCTGGTGACACCATAATAGAAGGCAACGAGGTTGGTCGAGCACAACTTCCCCTTGGTGAATCCATGCTGACTACTCCTCATAACCTTCTTCTCTTTCTATTGCTTGGAGACAGCATCCAGAAAAAGCTGCTCCAATACCTTTCCAGGGACAGAGGTGAGACTGACTGGCCTATAGTTTCCCAGATCCTCCTTCCTGCCCTTCTTGAAGACTGGAGTGACATTGGCTGTCCTCCAGTCTTCAGGCACCTCACCTGATAGATAGATGATAGAGAGCAGTTCGGCGATAACCTCTGCCAACTCCCTTAGCACACGCAGATGCATCCCATTGGGACCCATGGATTTGTGTGTGTTAAGCCCACTCAGATGCTCCTGAACCACTCGCTCGTCAAACAGAGGGGAGCCCTCCATTTCCCAGACCCTTTGTCCTCCTGCCAGGGTCAAGGAGTCCCGGGGGAGTGTCCTTGAAGCAAAGACTGAAGCAAAGAAAGCATTCAGTATCTCCACCTTCTCAGCGTCTCCCATTACCAGGACACCCCCCTCGTTCAAGGGACCCACACTGTCTTCCTTTTACTGTTTACAAGTAGAAGGCCCTTCTCATCAGCAAGGAAGTTCACGAGCACTAGATCTGTCAAAGACTTGTAAGATTTGTAAGTCCTGTGGAGGCTCTGGACCTGATAAAGTGTGCACTTCTTACCTTTGCTCTCATTGAAGAGCATAAATGATGCTTCTTTCATATCTAGTTGCCTCTACTAGTAAAACCTGGAGGAAAATACTCAGGGCTCTACCTTCCTTTTAATTCAATTGAAACTTGCTAGAGATCAAACGTCTTGAGGATTGCATCTTTGTTATGAGATTAGGTAATTGAACAAACTTTCCTAGGGAAAAGAAAGAGAGGAAGATAATTCGCACCAGCCAATGGACCTCCTGCTTAAGGGTTAAGAGCTAATTGACAGATATCAAAAGCAGAAGCTACTGGAACATGGCAACTGGAATGATGTGTTTTCAGTAAATTTGGCATGTCATCAATTTAGTGGACCTAAATATAAAACAAGTGCTGTACAAATCTGTGAATGATGAAAGCACTGTCAGAGCCATAAACAAGGAGGAGCAATCACTGAGCACAGTCTGTATCATTTGGCTCATTGGACACATTCCTATAAAATGTGTTTTAATACAATTGCAGCAAAGAATGCAGGCCCTATCAGCCAAATGGAGGACCATCTTCTGGAAGATAATAACCCAGAAAAGGGCATTATTATGAGCAGCATAATGCAGTGGTGAAAAGAGTAAATGTAATCCTAGGATTTATAAGCTCAAGCACATTAAAGTGCTCTATAGAATGCGAGGAGAAAGAATAGGAAAAAAAAAAAAAAAAAAAAAAGCAATTGCTATAAATTGGAATAGAACTAGATAAAGTCAAAGCAGAAATTAGGAGTATATTTTTAATAGTGAAGATGATTAGCAACCAGAGTAAAGTAGTTGAGTCTTATGTTGGAAAAACTTTTATAGCTTCAGGGAGATCTTTGTCTTGGTTTAAGGCAGAATTCAATTAAAATTAACTATTAGATGGGATTGGTAGAAAGTGCCTTTTGCAATGGCTGTGTGCCTGTATGAGCAGTAAAGCTGGCACCACACTTGTGGTTAGTTTCAGGTTACTTCTCTGATTTGATGGATAGGGATCCTGCTCTTTGCTTCCTCCAGCAAAATAAGTCATTGATGTGAAGACAGCAATGGTGAGCCCTGGTCTTGTTAAATAAACAATGAACTCTAGTGTGTGTGTGTGTTGGGGGGGGGGGGGGGGGGGGAGGGGGAGGGGCAGGTTCAGAATCAATGCCATAGAAATACAGGATCCTTAATGTACTTAGCAACATTGAGACCTATCATAAAAGAGAGAATCGCTGCTGAAAAATTAGGAAAAGTAGCAGACTGCAGCATGTGAAGGAAACCAGCCAGGGTACCTGGAAGAATTGTCTGATTTTGGATAATCTGAGAGGTTGACCAAAATTCAGAGAGGTGATACCACTTCTGCAGACAAAATGGGATAAATTCTTGAGTTGCAGAGGACGTAAAGAAAATGCCATCACAATGTTGAGGCACCTTGTCACTGCCAAGGTGCTGGTGGTGGTGCTGCTGCAGGGGCCTCTGTGAGACAAGGCTGGGGCTGCAAATATCATCCTACAAACCATGGAGAGACCACGTCAAAGCAGACATCTGCACTGCAGGCCGCGGACCAAGTACATATTTCCTGAAGGAACTGCAGCCATGGAGAGCCCACCCTGTAACAGGGAAAAGTGCAAAGATAAGGGAGCATCAGAGAGGTGCTGCAGTGGACTGGCCACCACCACCATCCCCCTTCCCCACTTGGGGTGGAGGAGAGGAGTCAGGAATGGAGGAGTGAAGTTGAGCCTAGGAAGTGGGAGAGAGCTGTTTTTTTCTTTGTTTGTCACTATGCAAAACTACTTTAATTTGCAATAAACTATTTTCCCCCTAATAGAGTCTATTTTTCCTGTGATGATAATTAGTAAGTGATCTCCCCATCTTTATCTCAATCCATGAGATTTTTCATCCCATTTTCTCCTCATGTCCTGCTGAGGAAGGGAGAGACTGAGCAGCTGGGTGGGAGTTTGGCCCTTAGCCAAGGTTAACATACAATAGCTACATTATCTAAATAAAATAAGAATTCACATCTTTACAGTGCTGTCTGAAAAATCTCTTCTCTCGTGCTGAAGGAGAAGTGGTTCCTTGATTTCTAGAAGCAAACAAGCTTGATATGTAAATTCTTTTTTTCTTTTTTCTTTTTATTTCAACTTTTTTTTTTTTTTTTTCTCAGAAGTGTTCCAAATAATTTTTGATCAAAATTCTGCATCTGAAAATCCCAAAATAAAGTGATATTTTGGGCCATTGGAAATGTACATGAGAAAGGGTTACAATATGAAATCTTGCAAACACTTGCATACATGAGAAATACCAGATATCACATTTGCACTTCATGACAAATCTAATTTTTTCTAGTTTCACTGATAAGGAAAATGGTAGTAGAGAGTGACTGCAAAACACTCTATTTTGCATATATCAAGAAATTCATAAGATCTAACTGTTTCTACCACTGACACCAGTGATTGTAATAACTTATCTGACATGAACAAACACCATTTGGCATTTCAAACCAGAGACATTGCAGCAACACATTCATTTTACCTGTGTCACAGGAGTGATGTCGTATGAGGTGAACTCTTTCTTTTAAGAAAGATGCACTGACTAGATCTTAAGAATTTGTTCACTGCAACTGTAATGTACTGGATTTTTTAGATTTCAATCACACGGCCTCCAAAGCCAGCTCTATGTTTTATTTTCTGTAACTAAGAATGGTTTTCAGAAAGTCTTTGAAGCTTACACATCTACTAAAAATAATAATAATAATAATAAAAATCAGGTTGCCAGAAAATCATAGTACCAAGACTGGTGGGAGGTGCAGGTTTCCCAGTCAGGTAAACATGAACTGTACATACGTTGTTAGAACTTATTCAAAGGTGACAGTTAAAAAATAAAAAGACACCTGCATGTATCCATCAATCTATTTCCTACGCTTTTCACTATTATGTAAATAATATGTACATTGGATACAAGAGAGAGAAAACAAAAAACAAACAAAGAAAAAACATCAACAATAAAACAGTAATATGCAGTATATATTACTAATAATGCAATTAGTATAATAAATAATGCAATTACTAATTAGTCTACTAAATTATATCTAAAGTACACTCAGAAGACAAAAAACAAGCAGTCCATAAACTAACATCTAGTGATCCTACAGGTAACATCTCCTTCTCATTCTATACACTCTACAATGTTGTGTGTGCATGTACGTTAACACTTAATAATATTATTTATAATTTTTCTTGTTAGTGTTTGCCTTTTCAAAATACATATTTTTTCTCTATTTTAACAAAACTTTTTTTTTCTTTCTTTTCTCTGTCTTGAAAACACTGAATCCTCACAGATAAAGATTAAGATATTTCCTTGGGGAACGTTTTTTTCTTTTTTTCCCCTAAATTCTTTTGTTTTCTTTTCATGATTTTCTTTTTCATGTTTGTGCTAATGCAGAAGCTTATGAAAAGCATGATCTGTTAACAGATTAGTTTCCAAGAGCTGCCAAGATTAATATATATATATATTTGTTCTTTATTGCCATGTTTTGGTCTTTGTGTGCTCCCCTCTGCTTATACAGGTAAAGAACATCAAGTCATCAAGTCACTAATAATCTGATAATAATATTAAGCACCTGTGAATTATACCAGTTATACATTCTATTTCACTAGTCTACATATAAAAATCAGTTCACACTAACTATTGCTGGACTCAATGGCCCTAGAAACAGACATGAGTAAAAGTAGCCTAACAAACAGAATAGCCACAAAAGGAGTCTGTGGGCAACATTTCTGATATATTTTTGTGGGGGGGAAAAAAAAAAAAAAAAAAAAAAAAAAAAGGGAAAAAAGTCAGCAGATTTCTGGTATTTCAGTTGAAGCTTTAAGAATCTAGGAAGATTCTTCTCGCAGTGTACCCTGGCAGCCAAAAGGGCCAACCATACCCTTTGTGCACCAGGCACAGCACTGCCAGCTGGGTGAGGGAAGGGATTGTCCTACTCTGCTCTACACTGGTACGGCCTCACCTGAGTACTATGTGTGGTTTTGGGCACCACAGTATAAAAAAGACATAAAACTATTAGAGTGTCCAAAGGAGGGCTACTAGGGTGGTGAAGAGTCTAGAAGGCAAGATGTATGAGGAGCGGCTGAGGTCCCTTGGTTTGTTCAGCCCAGAGCAGAGCAGGCTGAGGGGAGGCCTCATGGCGGCCTGCAGCTCCCTCACGAGGGGAGCGGAGGGGCAGGCGCTGAGCTCTGCTCTCTGGGAACAGTGACAGGACCCGAGGGAACGACATGGAGCTGGGACAGGGGAGGGTCAGGCTAGGTGTTAGGAAAGGGTTCTACACCCAGAGGGTGGTTGGGCACTGGGACAGGCTCCTCAGGGCAGTGGTTACAGTACCGAGCCTTCTGTACTTCAAGCAGTGTTTGGATAATGCTCTCAAACACATGGTCTAATTTTCTGGGAGATCCTTTGGGGACCCAGGAGTTGCACTCAATCCTTGTGAGTCCCTTCCAACTTGGGATATTCTGTGATTCTATGAAGATTTTTTAAATTCTTAATTTACAAGAAAAGGCATAGTAGCAAAAATGCAGTGAAAGTTGGGTTTTTCTCTCTTCTTTTTTTAAAACTATTAACACTATTACCTGATGCTAACTCACCAATTTTGATACACTTCCTATATCACTATACCCAACCAGTAATAGGGTTCAAAAATCTTTTGTGAAATTTACAAGAGATGAACTGGACAAAGAATAAAATCTTTTGAAATGGAGGAAATGACAATAAATAATTATGTTTTTAACTTAATAGAACCATATCTCAGACTCTGAAGAGGCCTTGGGAAGTAAGAGAGATGCCTGCAGTGTGTCACATCACAGTATTTTATGCAGTACTTACCAAATACTCTCATAAAACTTGCTTAGCACTCTTGTCTTGCCTACTCATACGTGACAGAGATTGCTTCCTTTTGCTGAACAAGTTCTTACCAGTACAGGAACCAGAAAATATGTAAGGAAGAGGACTATATAAGGAAAAGAAGTTTTGCATTTGGTCATATTTTCAGATTGGAGGTAAGGTTTGTAAGTAATCAACTTCAGATATTTTAAATGCATTGCACTTTTCAAAGTGGAACTGCTTAGAATTTTCTGAAAATTAATATTCTTGAATGCAGTGTATGTTCAATAACTAAAAGTGAAGCATTCTACTAACTTCTACTACCTTCTCCAAACAACAATACTCACCGACGTTATTTCAATAATTCCAGTCCTTCACTGTGAATCAACCACTTGATATAGACATCCGATAAATCATCAAATGCATGAGAAAAAAAAAAAAAAAAAAAAAAAAGAAGAAAAAAAAAAAGAGAAAAGAAAAAAAAAAAGAAAAACAGAAAAAAAAAAGAATTGAAAAAACAAGAAAACCAGTGGAAAACAAAGTACAGTAGATAAGAGAAGGGAAATCTTATCAGGATGGACGATCTCAGAAGCTTGTAACTTGGGCCTGTGGTTCACATACAAACATGATGATGAACATCAGAGCCTCAGTTTTGTCTCAAAATCTTAGATGAATCAATACATCAGTATATAGCTTTTAAGACCAAAGACATTATTTGTCTTCAGTTTCTTTGTTAAAATCTGACTAACCCAAATGATTTGTCTCTCTCAGGATTGCAAAATAGTCATTAGGAGAAAATGGCAATAGCACTACCTTGTAGTGGAAGAATTTCATCAGTCCAGACTCTGTATAACATCTTCTACTAAGCTCATCTGCTTGGGCATTAAACCAAGGAAAGAGGATATTTGACTATGTCAATAGAAATGAGTTTAAATTGAGCTATCTTCCTCTGCAATCCCTCGACTGTCCTTAGGTGAATTGCAATAAATGATGATAGGGCAATTATACTCTGCTGTTTTACCAGATGTCTCCATTTCTCTGAAATACTATTTTGCTCAGTTTTATAACCTCCGGCTCTCTAAATACCAAAAAGGACCGGTGCGGCTAGTTACTCTTTCTTCATTACTGCAAGAGCTATTCCCATGTCACATTTTACGTTGGCTACTGTACCTCTTACTGGTAAATGTTTCTGTTATGTAATAATGATAATAATTTTATTCAAATTTAAAAGATTTGACCGTAACTTTAAAATTATTATTTTGTATTAGGAAAGATCCAGAAGGTGCAATGAAAATAGCCTTCCTTTCCACTTTCTTTAAAGTAGATGATTTGCAGTAATTGTCATGCTTCTTCTGATTCTACTTAGGGAGGCTATAGCTGATGGAAGAGTACTGAGGATTTTTTAACTGAATGCAGTACCAGGGCTGCCACTGTGACCTGCCCTATATTATCACTTCATTCATTTCCCATAAATCCTTAACAAACAGTGTATACACATTTCCTATTATGGATCAGAGAATGGACCCTTTTATTCACGAGTCAGAATCATTGTTAGTAAATGAAATAACACCAATGTAAAATTGCCGGGAATGAAAAACTATTTTGAACATTCTTAACAAGACATATCCTGACTTTGGCAAAGAATCTTTCATGCAAAGAAGAAAAAAGGTAGAAGAAAGGAAGTAAAGGGTCCTGTGATGCTTCCTTTCCTCCAAATCAACGACTCTTTCATGTGCTCATTATAAGACACTGTTGTATCAAGAATATAACAGTCCACATATGTAATTCCAGAGTACACTCTGAGACACACTGCAAAGCACCTTCCCTTGGTTTCTTCATCTTTCTGACAATATATTCTCACATTTGGGACTTTTTTTTTTTCCCCTTTCCCTTTCCCTTTCCCTTTCCCTTTCCCTTTCCCTTTCCCCACTTTCAGGTCTGAAGGTAGAAGCCTGGACACAATGCCTTGGTGTTTGCAAAATCCTCACCCTTCACTAGAAACCCTTTCATATGGCTCTCCACAGTAGCTTAGTAGAGCTCTTGAAAAGTTTTTGCTTAAACAGCTAGCAACTAAGTGGTCAGAGAATCCTCAAAAATGTGTTGTGGCAAAACAAAGCAGCTGGCAGGAGGGTCAAACTACAATCAAACACTTCAATATTACAAAAGAAAAAATGTCATTTCCACAAAGAAATCTAAACAGTAAACAGACATCTAATTCCTCTGAAATCAGGCATCAGCTCTTTCAGAGAACAATTAATGAACAGTTCTGCTTTATCTTCTGTACTCAGGAAATAGAAGTCAGTACAATGCAGCTCTCTTTACACAGCATTTCTAGGGAGGGGTGTTTGTTCAGAAATGTAGCAATCAACCTATGCTTTTATAAACATAGAAGAATAAGAAAGAGCATAAGAAAAAGTATTTCTGCACTTACTTATATCTAAACTTTCATTTCCAATCCTCTTTGGAAAACAAACAGAGTGTTCCCAATAATACATGGAAAGTGCTGCTGTTAATACCTGCTGTATGTGTTTCCTATAACATGCTTAGAAATATACAGGAGTCTTATATATGAAAATAGAACAGTTTCCACCTTTCATTGCAACCTTGGTATTTGTATCCTTAATACAATAGAAGTGGGGCTCAGGCTGAAAAAGAAGTTGGAAATTTAGGCACAAGCCTGATTTATTACACAATACAGATATCAGTTTATTTGTGTTTGATGCTGATGGAGTATGACCTCAAAAAATGAAATTAGCCTTGACCTCTAAAGACTATGTCTAAACAGATGTTTATGTTAGCTTCTATATGTTCTTTAGTCTGTGGAGCTGAAAATACTTCTTAGTAAAGTAGTTTCTTTACTGTACTATCTAAATTCTGGACAAAGGTGTTGATTCTGGGATCAACAATATTGTTTTCTATTTCCCCAAATGGTTTACAATCAATCAATCAATCAATAATAACAATAATAATTAATAATAATAATGTGGCAGAACAATGGTCATATGGATGTCTAAAAGAAATATTTTACACCAAGATTGGACCATGCAGGAAATTTTGCCAACATTTTTATTTAGCATGTGAACACCCAGTCCAAAAATCCCATTAAGTTAATGTGACAAACACAAAATCACAGAATGGATGAGGCTGGAAGGAACCTCCAGAGGCCATAAGGTCCAACCCCTTGCTCAAGCAGGGACATCCATAGCAGCTTGCCCAGAACCATGTCCAGGAAGCTTTTGGAAACCTCCAGGGAGGGAGACTCCACAACACCTCTGGGTAACCTGTACCAGTTCTCCATCACCCACACAGCACAGAAGTACTTTCTGATGTTGAGAGGGAACCTCTTGTGTGTCATTTTGTGCCAACTGCCTCTTGCACTGGCACTGGACACTCTGAAAAGTCCATCCTCTCTGCACCTTCCCTTCAGGTATTTATAGACATTGACGAGATCCATTCAAGCACAAATACAGACTGGGTGGAGAATGGATTGAGAGCAGCCCTGAAGAGAAAGACCTGGGCCTGTTTATTGATGAGAAGCACAACATGAGCCAGCGCTGTGCGCTTGCTGCCAAGAAAGCCAACCTTATCCAGGACTGTGTCAAAACCAGCATGATCAGCAGGTCAAGAAAGATGGTTCTCCCCTTCTGCTCTGCTCTCATGAGCCCCCGCCTGGAGTGCTGCATTCAGCTCTGGGGTCTTCAGCACAGGAAGGACACAAAAGTAGAAGAATGAGTCCAGAGGAGGGCCATGAGGATGACCAAGGAGCTGGAGCACCTCTCCTAAAAGAAAAGGCTGAGAGAGCTGAGGTTGTTCACCCTTGGAGAAGAGAAGGCTCCAGGGAGACCTTACAGTGGTCTTCCAGTAACTAAAAGGGGCTTACGGGAAAGCTGGGGAGGGACTCTTTGTCAAGGAGTGGAGTGATTCAACAAGAGGGAATGGCTTTCAACTAAAAGAAGGAAGATTTAGGTTAGATATAAGAAAAAATTCTTAACTCAGAGGATGGTGAGGCCCTGGCACAGGTTGCCCAGAGAAGCTGTGGATGCCCCATCCCTGGAAGTATTCAAGGCCAGGCTGGATGGGGCTTTGAGCAACCTGGTCTGGTGGGAGGTGTACCTGCCCATGGCAGGGAGTTAGAACTGGATGATGTTTAGGGTTCCTTCCAACCCACACCATTCTGTGATTCTGTGATTCCCCCTGAGCCTCTTGCTCTCCAAGTTGAACAGTGCCAGTACGCTCAGCTTCTCCTCACAAGAGAGGTGCTCCAGTCCCTTCATCCTCTTGGTGGACTCTTTCCATTATGTCCATGTGCCACTCAGACTCCCATACTCATACATGTCCTCTCATATGGGGGACCCATAACTGGACACAGTACCCTGTGTGTGGCCTCGCCAACATTGAGGAGAGGGGAAGAATCACCTCCCTTTACCTTCTGGTGATATTTTGCCTGTGAAATGTGCTCATCTAATTCGTGTCAATATGGAACAATGCTAGGGCCGCATGGTATGATGAATGTGACCTTCTGTCTTACATACCCTTGTATAACCACAAGTCTAAGAAAAACAGAGTGGTTAATGTATATAGTTCTTGTATCTTGCAAAGGAATGTTTTAGCAATTCGTGTCAATAGAGAGCTTGAAGGGAAATGTATTTGTAGGCTTTTCCTTGAAGTCTCTAGTATCTGGGGGGGAGAGGAGTTCAGAATAACTGCTAAATATTATGACTATTGCATGGGACATTATGCAAGTCTCTGATATCTGGCCAGGAGATTAAGGAGATGGGGAAAGCTGAAGAACGACTAAAAGACAAAGCTTGCAGGGCACGCTGCACAAGTCTCTGACATACAGTCAACCTGGACAAAGGAGAAGGACAAGGGGGAGGAAGACTATGAGCTTTCATCACGAGAGGCCCCCAGAGACCCCCAGAGACACCACCAGAGACTGATACGCATGCTCCTGTAGGAGGGTTTGGATTCCAGAAACTAATTATAATAACCCTGTTTTTTTTAGAAGTAGTAATGAATATGTATTAGCCTAGGAGCATAAAAATCAGCTGCTTGATGTAACTGGTGTGCGTCTTGGTGGAGCAGAGACTCCCGGTGCACCCAGTTCTGTTTGCTTACCTCTATTCCTTTAATAAACTGTAAACTTTGATTATAGTCCTATTTTGAAGACTGAGCCATTTATAACAATTGGGGGCTCGTCCGGGATGGCTTTGGTTCCTGAATTCTGATTTGATCTGGGAGAGGCGCCCCACCATTTGGTGGCTCCTGTTCGAGTAAGGTCATGACTAATGCCATCTTGAACCTGAATAAAGGTAAACAAAGATTTTGATTTTTTTATGAGCTCCCTTGCCGGCTGCAGCACTGTATTTTGTCCATAATTCTGCGTGCGAAGATCCGAACGAAGATGACAGAGTCGTAAGTGTTTAAGGAGTATACCATTCGGTTGGGTGGGATTCGGTTGCCTGTGTGTAAGAGTGTGACTGAGACGGAACTTAGTTCCGAAGCGAGTGTGGAGGTCTTCTAACTGCGGTTCCAATCTCCCACAAGGGACTTGGCCGGTGAAGGACTGAAGCGATTCCTATAGGATTCGTGGGTGGGTGATAGGTCCTAAACCCCCTGCAAGACACTCTTACTAAGGTAACCAAGGGCTGTGGGAGTTGCCATAGTAAAATTCCTAAATGGGTCAGAAAGAATTGAAGACCAAGGACCAGAAGAAAGGGAGCAAATTACCAGACATACCACCAGAAAGTCCATTAGGAATAATGATTAGAAATTGGAACAATAGGGGCCCCCAAAAATGAAAGAGTAAATTAAAAATGGTCCAGTATTATATGATAGAATGACCAAAAGAACCCTTAAGACCCCATGTATTTTGGCCGATATTTGGGTCCACGGAGGACTGGGTCTGTCAGTCTTTGAACATTAATGTTAATAGTAGAATGCCCGTGGATCCGGAAGAGAGCAAGTATGCTGAAGCTGAAACATGGAATTAGAAATTAGAGAGCGATTGATTAAGAATGAATATGTGCTACATTTGCCATGTACTGTGCCTGTGCTGCGCTTAGACCTCCAGATAACAGGATCCCCTTGGACGCCAAGAACCAGATCAAAACAACCTCATGGTTCAGACTTTAACCAAGGGGTCTGAGATAAGGAGGACTGTTCACAAAGGGACAGGTTATGCATATGTGTAGGAGTATTGGGAAACTTCAATGTATATGTAACTCTTTACTAGGTATAACCAAAGCAAGTTGCCACATTAGGCGTGCACGACTTTGGTGGGACAACCCCCCCTGTGCTGTCCAGCACTGAGTAAACATGCCTACTTTACAATCTTAGTGATTGTGGAGTCAGCTTTCTGTGTCATTTTGGTGAGCCAGGCAGGAGACACTCTGCTTGGCTGCAGGATCAGCTGTGGAGCGGACGCCCCTAGGTGCACCCTGAGTGTTTTGCTCGGAGGGGACTCCCCTCTCAGCCGCTCACTGCAGGAGCAGACAAAGACCTCCTGAAGCTGCAGACAAATGGTATGTTTTCAGCTGCTGGAGGGATACTAACTGGAGTGTTAATAATTGTATGTCTTATTCTTAAATGTCCAGGTATTTTGTGTTGAAAGTATTTGTGTAAGTGTAAGGGTTTGAAACAAAGTGGAACAAGTCACTCCACGAAGAACAGAGTCAGAGACAATACTTATTTGGTTATTATTCTAAATTATATTCTTGTGGTATGAATGAGATGTGCTAGAGACCTCTTTGTGTGATTGCATGATTGTGCTGTATGAGTGAGACGCAGCGTCGCTGTGAAGCAAGTGCGGAGTTCCGGCCTGCAGTTCCGTATTCTCCACAAGGGGAGTGGGCAGAGATGAATGAAGTGCATGACAGACCAAAAAGAAGTGCTGTTTTATCCAAGTTTTGATTGGTGGTGCCCAATATATGGGCCTGGCGGTGTATCTTGTGATCTTATTTTTGCCCTTAAATGCTTTGAGTGTGACAAGAAAAAAAAAAAAAAAAAAAGGTGGGAGCATTATCTAAGTAACTAACAGTTTAGAAGTGTTGGTGTATTTGCTGTGGTGTTTGGTCAGTTTCCCAAGTACTGGGGTGGGAAGGGGGCTGACTGATTATCAAAGCGGTAGAACGGAGAGAATCATTTCTTTGGTGGTTTGGGCTTGAGCCCTGGGAATTTGGTAAGAAGGGGGAGAGCAAATTTATTTAGGCCTCAATACCTTTTGAAACCCCCATATTGACGGATACACAGGAGTGATTCCTTGTGGGGGCTCGTCCAGGATATGAACCCGGGACCTCTCTCAAGAAGAATCACCTCCCTTTACCTTCTGGTGATATTTTGCCTAATGTAACAAATGTAGGTGTTGGGAATTTTGTCATTCCATGTTTCAGAATGTAGTGATACACATGTTATGACTTTAGAAATACTCTAAATCCTATGTGGGGGGAAAAAAAAAAAAAAAAAGCCATACCTACTGCACTGCTTGAAGCAGCCACTTGACTGCCTAAACATTCATTGTAGTAGAAAAATAAACAGATTTTCACTGCCTGTAAAAAACAAGTTCCCAGCTTACATGGAACAGCAACACTTATGTGCAGACAAAGCTTTCATGAAACACAGAGATGCTGGCCAACAGAAAAAGCAATTACTAGTTCTTTGTTTATACTACTTATTTCTGCACAAATTCCTTGATGTGTGGAAAGGAACTCAGTATCCTTGGAGTGTGTTTTATTAAATTCCATAAACAAAGTGAAAGGTAGTCTGGGGCTATAGCACTCCCTGATAGGTATTTACGTGCACAATAGATACTGCTAAATCATCAAAGTGAGCAGTGACATATCTCAGCAGCTCTAAAGCTTGACATTTAGCAGTACTGAACAAACACCACATATACCTCAAGTACACAGGATTTATTGTTTTCATCTACTTACGTAAGCATTTTATATAAGCCCCTTATTAAAATATTACCACAAACACATAATGCCTCAATCCAAATTATTGAGATCTCATCTTCCATATTGAATATTTGCTTTTCAAGTATGGCGTTTGATGTATCAAGTGCATCCTATCTTGAGATGCCTTTTCTCTACAGTTTTCAAATAGTAATCTGTCTGTTCCGTATTTAGTGCAGCACTTGCTTTCTGTCTCCAGAAAGAGAATGCCACATAGGAGTGTAACCCATCACTTTTATTTCAAAGACAAGGCCCTGTATTGATAATGCATTCAAACTCACCAGAAAAACCTGAGGGGACAGCAAAACCCTGATGATCACTTCTGAAATACTGGCTTGCAATATATTTTCCCAATAAAAAGTCTACCAAGTGTATAATCAATTGAGAACACAAAACCAAAAGGACGGTTGTTCCAGGTTAGGTTGAAGGTCTGTTTAGCCTCACCATCCAACAGCCCTGTGGTCTCCAGAGAAAGCAGAGTAAAGTTCTTGGCCCTCTGGTCCTCTGACAAACTCTTTGACTCTCTCCTTTTCTTTTTAATTTTTTTATTTTATTTTTTTTAGGAATGTTAATCATATTTCTTTTGTGATTTGTTAATTCATTTTCTCTATTTTTCATGGTTCTTGCCTTTTTTTTATAAGGGCTTTTGATTTCTTTTCAGGACAAACATAGGCTTGTCCATGCCAGGGCATTCAGTAGGGACAAAAACAAAATGTGAGGAATAATATAATAAGAGATGAAACAAATAGTGATGCTTCCTCGGGGTATTCTCCAAGAATTCTCCATTCTCCAAGAGTCTACAACAGAAAAGCTTTCTAGACTAGAGATAGTACCACTGGATTTAACTGAGGGCAAGCTCTTCTCTTCAGAAAGCTGACTGAAATACTCTTGGGAAGCACTGCAGACTCTGTACTTCCAGTCACCAGAAACACTCTTGCTGTCTCAGTATAGTGTTTTGCTCCAGCTATGGCATATCAGCAACTGAGTACATCTGAGTGGAGTTTGGGTGTCTTTAAAGAGAATCGCAGTCTATGATGTATGGGGAAAGGGTGTGAAAAGGCAAGGAAACAATTATAAGTGGTCACCAAACTGAGACACAGACTCATATCTATTACCCACCACTCCCAAAGCAATATTCACAAATCTCATTCAACTTCTATTCTATTTACAGTTTACAGCTCCATTTCTGAACTTCCAGTTTTGAAAGAGAGAAGGTAATCAAAAGGTAATCACTGTTCCTTTTCAGTGTAATATACTAATACAATGGGACTAAAGAGGTCTCTGCTAAAATCATTTTTTTCATAATTCAGTGATACAAAGAGCAAACACCTCTGGGGTTATATGTGGGGAAAAAATGTGCATAAATTGGTAGTTAAACTCTAAAATATGAGGTTTATGCATAAAGGACAATGACTTAAAAACAAGAGCTATCATTTCTGTAGTTAAGTGACTATCTTGTTCTTGAGCTCTAATAAGAAGGAGAAATATCACCAAGGCTTATAATGACCGACTTTCTTTGTATTTTACCTTTAAAAGACACCAAGTCCTTATTGCTGAAAAATTGGTAGCAATTATGTCTTCCACTGCAATACAGAGAAAAGATTGATAGCAAATATATGAATTGCGTAGAGTCTGTATTTTTACATCTCCTTCTCTTCCTGAGAAGTAAGGATTTTATTTATTTATTTATTTATTGAGAACATAAAATAGAAGCAGCAGAAATACTGTCAGAACATAATTGATTTTATTTATACTGATGTCTATGTGAATGGGATGCATAAGGCCTAACACACTGCGTAGGATCTACCTTTATCAATCTTAAATATCTATACAGTTGTCTATACCTGAGATAAACATTATTTATTGCAAACAATGAGAAATAGAATCATAGAATCATAAAATCATACAATCAAAAAATGGTTTGTGACGGAAGAGACCTTAAAGATCACACAGTTCCAACCCCCCTTCCATGGGCAAAGACATCTCCCACCAAACCAGAGCCCAAAGCCCCATCCAGCCTAGCCTTGAACACTTCCAGGGATGGGACATTCACAGCTTCTCTGGACAACCTGTTCCAGTGCCTCACCACCCTCATAATAAAGAATTTCTTCCTCATATCTAAACTAAATCTCTCCTCTTTTAGTTTAAAGCCATTACTCCTTGTCCTGTCACTACAAATCGTGACAAACAGTCCCTCCCCAGTTTTCCTGTAGGCACACTATACGTATTGGAAGGTCACTATAGTTCTTCCTAGAGCTTTTTCTTCTCCAAAACTGAACAACCCCAGACCTCTCATCCTGTCTTCATAGATGAGGTGCTCCAGCTCTTTAATCCCTGTCATCCTCCTCTGGACTTGCTGCAATACTTCCATGTCCTTGTGCTGGGGGCCCAGAGTTGAACTCAGGGCTCCAGATGGGGTCTGATGAGAGCAGATTAGGGGGTAGAATCCCCTCCCTCAACACGCTGGTCTTGCTTCTTTTGATGCAGCTCAGGATGGTTGGCTTTCTGAGCTGCAAGTGCACATTGTTGGCTCATGCTGCACTTCTTGTCAACTAACACCCCAAGGTCCTTCTCATCAGGGTTTCTCTCAATCCATTCTCCACCCAATTCTATTAATGTTTCAGATTGCCCTGATCCAGGTGCAGGACCTTGCACTTGGCCTTGTTCAACTTCAGGAGGTTCACACAGTCCAACCTGTTAAGCCTGTCCAGGTCCCTTTGGATGGCATCCCTTACCTCCAGCGTTTTGACTGCAACACATGGCTTGGCAACTTGCTGAGGATGCACTTGATCCCACAGTCCATATCACTTTTTAACAAAGATGTTAAATAGTCCCTGTCCCAATACAAATTGGCTAATGGAGAAATATTAATTTAAAAATAAAATATAATATAAAAATCTAATATATAGTAATATAATAATATAGAAAATAAAAATTGGGTCTTTTCCATTAAGAAGTAATAAATCAGCTGAACAAAAATTTTATTTGTACACAAACTCCTATATGAGCATACATACACAATCTGAGGATATGTTGTTGACACACTGAAGAAAAGTAGGACCTACTCATACGTGTTTGCATGATTTTGAATAAAGGATGTTAAAAGCAGGACCATGTTCTAGATCTATTAGATATAAATATCAGCTTTCCAATGCTTAAAGACAACATATAAGAAAGTTGGAGCATATAAGAAGTTGGAGTCATTTCAGTCTTGTAGAATAGGATGAAATACAGCTCTCTTTTTCATGTTCTTCTCATTGTTCAGATTTGCAGCTCACGTTTCAAATACAGAGTTACCTTACCAGAAGGAGCATATGTGAGACCATAAGAATCCCTTGTGTCAGGCACTTTTAAACACCCTTTTCTCAAGATCAAATTGCCAGTCTCTCTAGAGCTTTCTCACAGCGGAGAAACTTCTATGCAAATCCCTGAAGGAGTTCAGTATGAACAAGGCTGGGAAACTGCCCCTACAGCTTTGCATTTTCTGCAGGAGAACCACCCCAAAGAAATTCAGGATGTAGAATGATTTCAGGAGTAACCACAGGAAGTGAATGGTGTTTCAAGGCACACGGAAGAACAGCTGAGCAAATGAATGTGTAAATAGCATGTACCTACCAAGCCTCAGGCCTGTGGAGATTTAATGTGGTTTGTGACTGCCATCTGCATTAGTGGAACAATCCAAGATCGGTCTTTCTATGAGTATTGCTACTGTTTCTCGTAATTAATGTGGTTTACTTCTCTCTCCACCTGCCCTGTGCTTGGTGCAATCAGCAAGGATAGTGCTGGTATTCTAAATAAAAAAAGCTGAATTGTCTAAGTTTACGCCCCCACTCCAAATAAATAAATAAATAAATAAATAAAATTATATATCTATATATTTCATATATATTTTTTTTGGATCTTGTTTTACCTTCAAATTGGTGAAAAAGTAGTCTCAAGACCACTTCTGGAATCAAAAATCTGGCTTCAAGTTCATTTTTCTGATGTCAGATCTGGTGTTAAATCTGACATCACTAGCCTCTCATACAGTTTAAGTTTAAATCTTACAGCTTTCAAATACAAGTTTCCCATCCCAATCTATTCTCTGTAATGAGTTTAATATTTCAGGAGTGTCAGACTGACAGCCTTGGAGATTGAAGTCCCATCCAGAGTGCAGCAATTGTTTTCAACTAAATGGTAGAAGATTGAGTTACTAAAACTTCTGCAGCAGTACCAGGTTGCCTACAGTCTCTCTTTATTGTAGCTCAGACCTGCACTGGAGGGAAGCATCAGCCCTTCTGCCAATTGCAATGACTATAGTGATGGTTCAATGCTGTGAATACCTGTCCCTTTGCAAGAAGATCTGCAACATCCAATTCATCTCACTTAATGACCTATGGGCACTACTAAACACAGCCGGATGCAACCCAGTGATCCAGGAATGAAAGCTTTGCTATCCTTTTACTAGTAGCCTGAGGTGTCCTGCCCTTTTTGGTGACATTTGTGTAACAAGTTAGGGTTGCGTATTCAGTAACATGTTTTTCACCTCAAAACTCAAGCCATTTCACTGTGCAAAGAACAATGCAAAACTCAGTCTTTTTAAATTCTTCTATAAAATTTATAGTGTTAATGCACCAAGAAGACATAATGTAATTTCCTAGGCAATAGCACTATATATACATATATACACATACATAAATATATATATATATATATATAAGTAAAAAATCTCTTGTTAAAAAAAATAAATAAATCTTGAATCTTGAAAAATCTTTTTTTTTTTTTTTTTTTATTTTGTGCATATTTTCCCACAGTGACTTAGTTTCAGGTACTCTTTAGAATACATGGTCACGTCCAAACTTTGCAAATACTTGAATTTTCAGTTTTTGTACCACAAACTTAAAACTGTAAGTAGTCATCAGGACTCCAAAATAAATAAATAAACAAACAAACAGAGGGGGCAGGCCACTGCTCAGCGTTAACTCCTTCTTGAACTCTTGCTTAATATGATATAAATACACAAAAGCCTTGCAAGAGGAACAGTTACTGTCTCAGAAAAATAAATTATGACCTCTACATTTTTCCATAAACTAGGTAATCTCCAGAAGGATATCTGAGCTGGAATATGGAAATCCCAGGAAGGATATTTTTGCTGTCATTTTTTTCCATGGAGAACATCCAAAAATCCACAAGTCTATTTGCTTCTGATTTATTTTTGTTTGTTTATTTTTGTATATGTAATATTCATAATGCAATAGCATAGAAAAATAAAAATAGAAAACGATATGTTTTTTTTTCTTCTCTCTCTTTAATTATTATTATTATTATTATTTTTGGTTCTCTTTGCTTTTAACCAATGAAACACATCATTTAAAGCAACTGTGTTCAAAGCTTTGTCTTATGCTAAGGTATGTACAAAACTTTAGGAAAATATGCATCCATTAGAAATCTATTCTGCAAGTTATGTAAAGTAATGTCATCAGTCTTGAAGTTTCAAGACACAGCAATTAGGCAGAAAATAGATCTCCTAAACCAAATAGGAGATAGACACAGCATAAAATATACTCAGCTCAGAATCTCTACTATGATCTGCAAGAGATACATTTTTAACATCAAAAGGAGACCTGAAGCACCTTTAAAGGGAAAGATTTCCATTCAGTTGTCTCCTACATCTGATATCCTTACCTTTGCTTTCCCAAAATCTTTCCCTACCACAATATTTCATAAACTGGAAGAGGCAGGGGTCTATACGAAAAGTTATACCTTGTGTTCCAGTCAACCACTAGGTAAGGCTTTGCACTGTAAAACCAATGTTTGGGTCTTTTTCTGTTTCATTTTCTCTTAAGTCTAGGATTGTGTTGTTAGTGCAATAAAAACTCTGAAAAAGATATACAGTTATACATATAAAGTGTTGCAGAACTTATATACTTACTAGAAACCTACAGATAAAACCTATGGAAAACAGTGTAAGGTTTATGGGATTGTTTTTCCTTCTCAATTCCTAGAGCACTTTTTAAATAGTGTACACAAAGCAGAATTAACTTTAATAATAAATAAAAGAGACTTGCCTCTGAAAACTCCTTGGACTGAGGAATTCACTAGGTTCACAAGGAAATTTGATCCCCAGGTGGAGGATGATATCAAATGTTCATCTTTGAGAAAAGCACAGAACAGAATAGAGAAAAGGCACTTCCATTTCTGAAGGGGCAAAGGTGCATTCACATGGCACTTCAGGAGGACATTGCACAGCAGGGAATACTAGATGCAGGAAGGCATACTTTCAATACTATGTCAGGCATGCAACCCTATGTGCTTAGTCTCAGCTCTTCCCCTTAGTATTTCAAGGCTATTTTGATATGGCAAGAACTGCACTGGGTTAAAGAAAAGCACTGTAAGAACTCCTAAGGTCCATTCAAGGCTAAATTTTAACTGATTTTCTAGATTAATAGCATTAATGCTCACTGCTTTCACCTGTTTCTCCATGGTCTAACACTTATTTATTCAGGATAGAGAGCTAAGATTGAGAGTTCCGATTTCTTGTATGCAGACAGATGCCTGCAATTGAGTATTGCAGTCATATGCCATTTAGAAACAGCTTTCATCTACACCTAGTTTTTTACACTTTACAAACACCCATGCATGGAGTCTGAAAAACAGAAATGACTGAATTTCCTGATCATAATGACTAGGTGAATCACAGACACAAGCTGAGCTGAGCAGCAAAATAAACTAAAATTAGCAACAGCATGCCCCTGGCCTAGGGCAACATCCAGCTGATGAACAGAGACAGCTGGGACTTCATCCTCATTCTACATTCTCATACCAAAACAAATTAGTTGTGTCATTCGTATAATAGTAAGGGCAACATCCACCTTCCAGAGCACCTGCACTGCCATTTCCATGTGGTTTTGCTCCTTTGTGGTCCCACTCTGCCTGCCCAGATATATTCATCAGATCATATAAATATCAGGATAAAGATAGTGGTGGAATAGCTCTTATTATATCTATCACAGATAAGCCACATAAAGCCCTTGCATTTGCTCTTCACAGATCTATAAAGGCATTTCAAAGGATCTATATAGCCGTGTTTTGAGTCATCAGCTCCCCATCAGTGTTTCATGCTTTTCTTTCTTGCCACAGATTAACACTCCCTCTCTTGGCTGTAAATGCTGCAACATAGCTTTTTATAAACTAATCAATATTTAATCATTGTAATACTTTGGAGGTTAAGAGAGGTTCAGACATAGAAATTATACTGCACTTTTCTGATATTGAAAAGACCTCACATCAACTCTGTGAGATTAATAAATCATATTATTCCCATTATAACATGAAATACAAAATACCCCCAAACTACATGAATTACCCAAGGTTATACAATGGAATGGTAGCAGAGCAATGAACCAAACTGGCAAGAATTTCTGCAGGTTATTCTCAGTGAATTAGACTGGTTCTGGCTTTGTTTTTGTTTCAAGGGATACAATCTCTGATATAAACTGTTATTGTGAGCTGGCTATTCTTTCACAGGCCAGTCACTCCTTCTGCATTTTTCTCCATATAATATGGCCTAGTTCATCATATTAATGAAGATGAAGAACTAGATGCACTCAGAGAAGTAATATGTCAAGCTTGCTGTGCATAAACTAATCAAGTAGTGGTGAGCAGTCGGTCAAATGACCAGAGTTTGACTGACGCTGGTGTCACTGAATGTCTAATGCTGAAGAAGCAGCATGGAATTCTTAGAAGTAAAAATGAATGTGTCAGAAGCAGAAAAACTTTTTTGCACTTCATGAAAATTACTCTTTTAGGGAAGATATACACAGGCTTCCAAGTACTCTGACCAAAAGACATTCATCCACTTTTCGCCTCTGCCTTCTCTTTTCCTTGACATTCCCTGAGGAATGAGGTTACCTAATCTTCTCAATTAAAAGGTAGGGTCCTAAAAATTAGGTACCTTTCTTTCAGGATCTCAGCCTTAACCAATAAGCTGTAGTTTTGCTGATTTTCATACACTTCTTGACTAAGGTAAAATAAATCACTTGTCAGCTCAGCTTTGCAGAGCAGCAGAAGCCATTTAGCCCCTCCACCAAACCAGTTCTCATTACTAACTCACAAGTGTATATTTAGAGATAAGATACTCCTTGTGTTGCAGTCCATGGTTTGCAATACATGGGACAATTTCAGCATGCACCTGTTACCATTCTTCTTTCTGGTTGGTCTAACACTAGTTTCATTCAGTGAGTACTTTATAAAAGACATCTGTTTCTCTAGTCTTTTTGAGATACACCTTAATTTTTGAAAACTCTCCTGTCAACAGAAGTAAATACCAGATAAGTGTGCAGTTTTGTTTATATTTCTACTTTTCATCTTGCCATCGTTTCATGAAGAAATGGAAAGAATATTTTCTAGGAAATACTTAAAGGAACTGATTATTTAAATATATATACAAAGGCTCTAGCAGAAGTGGAAACAAGGCAGAGGTTATGCAGCTGTGAATGTTCACTTAGGAATAAATTCTTCATGAAAGTTTCCTGAATAGCTATGAAATATAGACTGCATGTACAAGGGCAAAAAAGACTACATTAATATGCAAATTTTCTGCAAGAATATATTTCAGTAGGCTTCTCCACCTCCTCCTCATTAGAAAATGTTGTACTATCTGAAATCTACCGGTTCCCTCAAGCAACAGAATTTCAAAGTGATTCTGCTGGAGGATGAATGTATTTAAGATGCTAGTTAGAGCATTGGCTTCTTTGCACCAATTTGAAATGGTGTATTAATGCTACCTCACAACAGACTACTTAGGGATGTATTTAGAGTTAAGGTTACACCATTGCCAATGACAATAATCAGACAGTCTAAAAAACAACATTTGTTTTCATCTTCCTTTTGTCACATCTTCCTATTCATAATCAGACACCTTTCTCTCTCAATTATCTCTACCAAACAGTTTGCTATTGATGAATAGCTTTCCTAACACATCCAGCACTTTTCTCTGTGCATTTTCTCTCTAGCTTTCTAAACACTGTAGAATTAGTTAAGGGAGCAAGGATCCCTTTCTGTCCATTATTTGTACCTTTTCAAAGATGCCATTAGCACCCTCTTTGATTCTTACTTTCTCACAGAAATGTGTTTAACAGCTCAAAGGCAATTGGACTGTTTTACTAAATGGTATCTCCTTCAGTTTGCAAACAACTGAGAAAAGTTACTGCATTTTCATGATATCTATACAATGCCGTAGCCTCGCTAGACCAACCAGTTTCTTAGAATCTTAGAAAAAGATTTCTTTTCTTAGAAAACCCCAGGGTTTTTCTTTGAGCATTTTGGAGTAGTTCATCTTATATGAAGAGACCATGGAATAAGATTTAAGAAGAACAGAAAACCCAGGTGGGGTGAAGACCCTTACCAAAAATTAAATAAGGTTTAGTCATGTTTTCTGTTTTGCTTATGTGTTTGCAGCACAGTTGCAAGTACCCAACCATGGTCCAGAATTGTTTTATCCAGGCAAAGAAAACTGTTGAACATACTGCATTTTGTCATCCAAAACCCAAGCTGTATTATTCACACAAGAATGATTCTGATCATTTAAGGCCTTCTCTCCCAAGAATGGACAGGAACAAGTTGAAGAGAATAAAAATAAAACAAAAATCCAGCTTATTAAAAAGATATATATATATATATCTTTCAAATGCCTTAAATCGCATGAACAGTTATTTTCCCTCTCCCCACTTCTCTGTTATTTTTTTTTAATTTTTTTTTCCTCAAGGCAAGAGGACAGCTTCCCTCGTGTAACAATTCTGTTCTTTTCAAAGTTTGATGAAGATGTTCTTAAATCACACATGCTGAAAATATTCTCTAAGTCCTTCCCATCTAGGGAAAGAAAGAAAGAAAGAAAGAAAGAAAGAAAGAAAGAAAGAAAGAAAGAAAGAAAGAAAGAAAGAAAGAAAGAAAGAAAGAAAGAAAGAAAGAAAGAAAGAAAGAAAGAAAGAAAGAAAGAAAGAAAGAAAGAAAGAAAGAAAGAAAGAAAGAAAGAAAGAAAGAAAGAAAGAAAGAAAGAAAGAAAGAAAGAAAGAAAGAAAGGAAGGAAGGAAGGAAGGAAGGAAGGAAGGAAGGAAGGAAGGAAGGAAGCATTGTTTCTGTAAACCTCAAGTTTCTTACATGTAATATATAGTTATCAACATTACTGTAGGCATTATAGTTCACTAAAGATAAATATATACAAATATATTGAAAGATACTGAACATTGTGGTTGTCTAGAGAGCAGAAAGGAGTGATTGGTCTGAGAGGTCTTATTCACTCTAATATTCTCCATTCCTAAGAAATAGGATACTAGCTAACGAATGTTGAGCATTCATTTTTTGAGATTCAGAATCACAGAATCACAGAATCACAGAATTTCTAGGTTGGAAGAGACCTCAAGATCATCGAGTCCAACCTCTAACCTAACACTAACAGTCCCCACTAAACCATATCCCTAAGCTCTACATCTAAACGGCTTTTGAAGACTTCCAGGGATGGTGACTCCACCACCTCCCTGGGCAGCCTGTTCCAGTGCCTCACAACCCTTTCAGTAAAGAAGTTCTTCCTAACATCTAACCTAAAACTCCCCTGGCACAACTTAAGCCCATTCCCCCTCGTCCTGTCACCAGGCACGTGGGAGAACAGGCCAACCCCCACCTCACTACAGCCTCCTTTGAGGTATCTGTAGAGAGCGATAAGGTCACCCCTGAGCCTTCTCTTCTCCAGGCTGAACAAGCCCAGCTCCTTCAGCCACTCCTCGTAGGACTTGTTCTCCAGGCCCCTCACCAGCTTCGTCGCCCTTCTCTGGACCCACTCAAGCACCTCGATGTCCTTCTTGTAGCGAGGGGCCCAAAACTGAACACAGTACTCGAGGTGAGGCCTCACCAGAGCCAAGAAGTGCTATTGCAATTCAGTAAAGAAAGGCAGAAATGTCTTACGGAAGCTTCCTGAATTACAAAACCTGCTGTGGAAACTCATGTTGTTCCTGTAAACCTAGAGTAGAGATTTATTGAGTTGAACCTGCTACAGACAAAAGTGAAATAGCTCTTAGGAAAACAAGCAACAAATTGAAGTAAAGCTGCTGACTTTCTGTTTCAAAATGATTAAAAGTAGTTTATTAGTTGATGTTATATTAAACATGGTGAACACAAATAGGGAGCTATTTATGCAGAATTATAAGTTTGTGAGACCTGTTAGGATATTTAGTTTTCACTATATAAGCAGGTATATGACTTCCTCATACAGAAGAAAGGGTGTTAAAGGCAGGCAGGAAAAGCTTAGAACTCATGGGTTATACAAACAGACATACTAGCATTACAGAAATGTAGGCAGAAGAGACAAGAAAAAATGTGTCTCAAACATGAATCTACTTTCCAGAATAACATAATTTTCAGTTATAATTGCAACTTTCTTTACAGTTAATCACCCTAATACCATCTTTGCAGACTTTTGTAATATGATTACAGGTTTTTATTCCTCAGTTATATTCAGAATAATGAAGGAAAAAAAAAAAAAAAAAAAAAAGCTTAAATAATGTAGGCCATGTTTACAGTGTAGAGTAACATAGGAGAGAAATACTCCGAAAAAGAAGATTAGAAGGTCATAATGAACAGTGAGCCCCTTCATTGATGCAGCACCAAGAAAATCAAAGAAATCCCTGGAAAAATTCAATAAGGTAGTACAATGCAGATGCAGAACACTAATTTCATCCCTACTCTCATTAATACTGAGACCAATGTTTGAATGGTGCTGACAGTTTTATTCTTTACAAAATGAAAAATGGAGAGAATCTCTCTGAAAATTATTTGAGGGCTAGTGGAAATGTCTTAGAAAGATTTTAGATTCTATTAGTTTACCAATAACAAGCTATTATTGCTTTAAATAATCTGTATGAGTAAGCTTAAGGAGAGCTCACATTTGCAAGGTACATCTTAACCTCTTCTTACATGGTCACCGTTGTTCATGGTTGTTCAATGATGGTTCAAAACAAATCATACCTATGTAGATAGTCTGGGTAATCAGTTCAATATCCTCTCTAGTAAATCATCTTGAATTCCATATTCCTCAGTACATGTGATAAATTCATAGAGTAAGTATGCTCTTTTGACATGTAATGAAATCAAATGTAAGTATATTACTCTACTAATTTGGGTCATATAATCTAACAAGAGGACAACCTGGGATACTGGTCTGTGGTCCAAGGACTGTTTATGTATTTTATATTAGAGAGCTATCAGACAAAAATATAGAAATAATCCTGAAACTAAAATCAAAACATCCAGAGGTCTCTCCCACCTAAAAGCCTTTAGATCTGCTAGTTCAGAGTCATTCTCTCTGGTCTTATATTTCATGCATCCCGAGCTATAGAGCATTGCAGCTTCAACAAAATTATAAAGTGTCTTTCCATCCAGAACATCTTGTAATGCAGGGTTAGAAAATCCTGTGTGTGAGAGCTGTGGGTATGAGAACCCTAAAGGCTAGAGGAACACCTTCCACTTTCTGAATGAGTACTTTCTTAATTAGTATATCATATATCATTTAACAAGGATGTTTCTCAGAAACTTCTGTTTCAAATAATGATGTTAAATGGGGCTCTGACTTGATTCCAACACTCTTCAAATTGTTATTTATTCCACTGTTTCTTGTTACATTTAAAGACATTCCTTGTGACATGTTGTGGCCAAGACTTGAACTGTCATCAGGTGTATGCAAAGTGAAAATAATAAATGCAAACCCAGATGAATGGTGGTTATACCAAAATCCAATGGTGAGCTGTATTCCTAAGAATAACTCGCTTTAGAATTGTTTTGTTCAAATTATAAAGCACCTTGTTCTCACAACAACAAGAAGACTACATATGTTTGGACTAGGACTGGTTAAACTGAATCCCCACCCACAGTCCCCATTTACAGAATCATGGAATTATAAAATATCCTGGGCTGGAAGGCACCCACAAGGATCCTTGAGTCCAGCCTCTGGCTCCACACAGGACCACCCAAAAATCAAATAGTATATCTGAGACTCTTGTCCAAACATTTCTTCAACTCTTGCAGACTCAGTGCCACAACCACAGCCCTGGGGAGCCTGTCCCAGTGCCCAACCACCCTCTGGGTGCAGAGCCTTTCCCTAACACCCAGCCTGACCCTCCCCTTTCCCAGCTCCATGCCATTCCCTCAGGTCCTGTCATTGTCCCCAGAGAGCAGAGCTCAGCACCTGCCCCTCTGCTCCTCTCATGAGGGAGCTGCAGGCCATCATGATGCCTCCCCTCAGCCTGCTCTGAGAGCCTTATATGATGAGATGACTGACTGGGTGGATGAGGGAAGAGCAGTGGATGTGATCTACCTTGACTTCAGCACTTTGACACTGTCTCCCACAACATCTTCATAAATAAACTAAGGAAGTGTGGATTAGATGAGTGGACAGTGACGTAGATTGAGAACTAGCTGGATGGCAGAGCTCAGAAGGTAGTAATCAGCAGTGTTGTCTAGTTGGAGGCCTGTATCTAGCAGTGTCCCCCAGGGGTCAGTACAGGGCTCAGTCTTGTTCAACTTATTCATCAATGAACTGTATGAAGGGTCAGAGTGAACCCTCAGGAAGTTTGCTGATAACACAAAACTGGGAGGAGTGGATGATACACCTGAGGGTTCTGCTACCATTCAGTTGGACCTTGAAAGGTGGGAGAGTTGGATGGTGACAAACCTCATGAAATTCAACAAAGACAATTGCATGGACTTCACCTAGGGAGGAATGGGGGCTGGGGTACAGGCTGGGGGCCGACCTGCTGGAAAGCA
The DNA here is from genome assembly GCF_047663525.1 of Anas platyrhynchos. Classification (NCBI taxonomy): domain Eukaryota; kingdom Metazoa; phylum Chordata; class Aves; order Anseriformes; family Anatidae; genus Anas; species Anas platyrhynchos. The sequence continues at coordinate 191,498,648 of NC_092587.1, read as the reverse complement.
GGTCTGCAGAGAGAGACCTGGGAGACCTGGTGGACAGCAACAATGAGCCAGCAATAGACCCTTGTAGTGAAGAAGGCCCTTGTAGTGAAGAAGGACAATGGTGTCCTGGGGTGCATTTAGAAGAGTGTTGCCAGCAGGTTGAGGGAAGTGATCCTCCTCCTCTACTCAGGAGGAGGCCACACATGGAGTATTGTGTCATGTTCTGGACTCCCCAGTACAAGAGGAATGTGGAGTTACTGGAGCAAGTCTAGCAGAGGTCTACTAAGATGCTTAGAGGACAGGAGCACTTGCCATACAAGGAGGGGCTAAGAGAGCTGGTTATGTTTAGCTTGGAGAAGAGAAGATCATATAAATATCAGGAGAAAGAGATTGGTGGAATAGCTCTTATTATATCTATCACAGGTAAGCCACCTAAAGCCCTTGCATTAGCTTGGAGAAGGAAGGGCGTCAAGATGATAGGGCCAGGCCCTTTTCAGTGGTGCCCAGCATGAGGACAAGAGTATATGGCACAAACTGAAGTACAGGAAGTTCCATCTGAATATAAGAAAACATTTCTTTACTGTGAAGGTGAGAGAGCACTGGCACAGGTTGCCCAGAGAGGCTGTGGAGTCTCCTATGGAAAGATTCAAAACCCACCTGGATTTAATACTGTGCAACATGCTCTAAATGACCCTGCTTTAGCAGGGGGGATTGACTAGATGATCTTCAGAGGTCCCTTCCAACCTCAACCATTCTGTGATTCTGTGATTCTGTGATTCTGTGAATTATAGAATGGTTTGGGTTAGAAGGGACTGTAAGAGATGATCCAGTTCCAAGCCCCCTGCCATAGGCATGGACACCTCCCACCAGATCAGGTTGCTCAAAGCCCCATCCAGCCTGGCCTTGAATACTTCCAGGGATGGGGCATCCACAGCTTCTCTGGGCAACCTGTGCCAGGGCCTCACCACCCTCTGAGTAAAGAAATTCTTTCTTATATCCAATATAAATCTCCCCTGGGTTTACATGGCAAGGTTTTGGTAGCAGGGGGCCATAGGGGTGGTTTCTGTGAGAAGGATCTAGAAGCTGCCCCATGTTTGGGAAGGGCCCCACTGCTGACCACAGCCGAGCCAATAAGCGATGTTGTTTTGCGCCTCTGTGAGAGCATATTTAAGACAGGGAAAAAAATGCTGCACCACACACAGCAGCTGAGAGAGTGAGAGGAGTAAGGAACAGCCTTGCAGGCACCAAGGTCAGTGAAGAAGGAGGGGGAGAGGTGGTCCAGGCGCAGGAGCAGAAGTCCCCTGCGGCCTGTGGTGAGGACCCTGGTGAAGCAGGATGTCCCCCTGCAGCCCATGGAGTACCACGGTGGAGCAGGGTTCCACGCTGCAGCCTGTGGAGGAGACCACAGTGGAGCAGGTGGCCCTGCACCAATGGAGGCTACCACCTGTGGAAGACGCCTGCCGGAGCAGATTCCGGGCCGGACCTGTAGCCCATGGAGAGGAGACCACGCAGGAGCAGGTGACCTGGCAGGAGCTGCTGCCCGTGGGGGACCCAGGTTGGAACAGTTTGCTCCTGAGGGATGGACCCCATGGTACGGACCCATATCTGGAGCAGTTCTGGAAGAGCTGCAGCCTGTGGGAAGCCCACGCCGGATCAGTTCATTAAGGACTGTATCTCGTGGGTGGGACCCCACAGCACAGGGGACGAGAGTGACCGAGAAGGAGCGGAAGAGAAGAAGTGCTGTAGACTGACCATAACTCCCATTCCCCCATTCCCCTGCACCGCTCGGGGGGAGGAGGTGGAAGAGGGTGGATGGGGGGGGGGGGGGGGAGATGTTTTTGGTTTCTTTCCTTTGTTTCGCACTTCTCTAGCTTGTTAGTAATAGGCAATAAATCTTACTATCTCCTTATGCTGAGTCTGTTTTGCCCGTTACAATAATTACTGTGTGATTTTCTCGTCCTTGAGCCCTTTTCACATATTTTCTCCCCTTTGAGGAGGGGGAGTGAGAGAGTGATTGTGGTGGAGCTCAGCTGCCAACTCGAGCGGAACCACCACACCCTGTTGTAGTTTAAAGCCAATACTGCTTGTCCTGTCACTACACTTCCTGACAAAGAGTCCCTCCACAGCTTTCTTGTGGGTCCCCTTTAGTCACTGGAAGGTCACTATGAGGTCTCCCCAGAGCTTTCTCTTCTCCAGGCTGAACAAACCCAGCTCCCTCTGCTTGTATTCACAGGAGAAATGCTCCAGCCTTCAGATCATCCTTGTGGGCCAGCCTGTATGTGTGCTTGTATTGCACTGACTCAGGTGCATAACTTTGCACTTGAGTTTCATCAAGTTTGAACAGCCCCACACCTCAAGCCTGTCCAGGTCCCTCTGGATGGCAACCCTTCCCTCCAGTGTGTCAACCACAACATTCAGCTTGGTGTTGTCCACATATGCAATAATAGCAGGAAATTTTCTTGAATCCTACCTTTAAAAAGAAAATTCATGACTGGAATTGGTTTAAGATTTTTTTTTGAATAAAAATGAATGTCTTTGTAAGGTTATCTCACATCCAGTCTAAACCCATCCAGTCTAAAAGGATTATAATAGTTTTGGATTCTGTGGTAATAGAATCTTAAACGCTAGTTAAGAAAACTTGAGATTTACTGAAACAAGGCTCCCCACAGACAGTTGTGCACTTTATTTATCACAACCTTGTGTTTCCACTGACAGCATGGTAACTATAAATATTGCCCTTAGAAATTATTCAAGGTAAAAAGTCTTAAATATTCCTCTTGCAACATTTTATTTTCAAAACATTTCTGAATAATACCAGATAGTGTAATTTGGACAGGTCTCATTTGAACAAATGCAAATGCCTACAACATGTACATCTACATCCCAGCTAAACACTTCAGGCAGTCTATGTTGAATAGAAAGAACCATAAACTCTCTGTGGAAAGAAACAATATGACTGTTGGAGTACATTTCACACTCTTCCACAGCAGACACTTAAAACAGGTCAGATGCATAGCTCTGGGTACCTTCTCTCTTTTACAGTCCAACTTGGAGACAGACATGCACATTTTAGAGCCCTAAAATTAGATGAGATGAATCCCACCCTCAGTATCTAATTTCTACAGGCTAGGCAAACCTCTCCATTATGTGTGTTATGTTCACATTAGCTGTTGCTATGCAATTACTGTGCTTATACTATTATTAAAACTTCTGCGTGGAGCTGGTTTAACAAAACGCCCAGTATCAAAACAATTTCTGGTTCCCAACCTTCACATTTCAGCTAAACATGAAATCATACCTTTGATTATACATGATTTTTTTTTTTTTTCTGAGCAAGGATGTACTGATAAATTAGTCATTTTTGCCAGGCAGCAAAACTCATAATTAATTAGGCTCTTCAAGAGTTTAATTTACTCTGTGTGAATTTCTGCAAAGCTAAATATCTCTGTGGGAACCTTCAACCTGCCTGCATGGTTGCATCTCAGTACACCCCAACATAAATGTTGGAATTTCTCAAAAATGACAGAGCTTCAGGTGCACTTCAGCTTCTGGCACTTCCAATCTGACTGAACAGTTTACAGCACAGTTTTGAATCCTGTTTTTAATTACAAAACCCTTCTTATCTGTTGTGCTGAGAAGGATTTGTCCCTAAATTTGCAAAATTTTGGGTTTAGTTGTTTTTTGGTTGGTTGGTTTGTTTTGTTTAGGTTTCAGTTTGGGGTTTGGTTTTACCTAAAGAACAGTGTTTATACTGTACATGATGTTGCTTATAGAGCTTTTCATTATAATGTGCATGACAACATCCAAGCCCTTTCTGGAATACTACTCTTTATTCTCTTGCCTCAGGGTCAGGATGACTGCCACTTCCCATTTCCCAAGATACTGTAGCACTAAACACAATAAGTACTGTGAAGTGCTAGGTCCAAACTGATACTTTAGCAAGCTGACTAGAGACAGACTGGGGCATGGCACTGAGGCATACTGAAACCACCTTGCAGGAGTTTTCTCAGGGTGGAGAGTCTGAAACATAGTCAAAGGGAAGGAGATCTCTACTGTGGTGTTTGAGATCAATAATAAACACTCCTGTTCTAATTGTACTGCTCAGAGAGCCAGTTCAACTTTGCCATTACATATTGTTTTATGCCTTAGACATTCATTCTGTTTGCCTTGGGGTACAGACAATAGGCTATAACCTGTAATAGAAATACTTTTTTTTTTCTTTTTTCTTTTTCTCTGTGACAGCATCATTCTGTGAATAAAGGTGGGATCTAATTCATCTTGACAGTGCATTCCCAGACATGTCGAGTAATATTGCCACAATCTATAATGACATTAGATTTGTTCCTAAGCATCTATTTCCTACATATAAACTTTTATATTCGTGAATACACCTATATTGTTATTATTTAGTCCCTTGTTGGTACAACAGGATCTTTCATATCAACACTAATAGCTGAGTTTATGTGTAATTTGCTGTAGTTTATGGTTCTTAGACACAACATTTTCAAGTAAAAATGATGGAAAATGCATCCTTCTTTTTCACATGCTGTCCTCTTGAAACATGCTCTTTTTTCTGCCCTCTTGACCCTACATATCATATTGCACTACACTGAAGGAGATGGTGGTGTTATTTCTTTGTTAAACACTTTCTGGGATACTCAAGTGTGAAAGGTGTTACATCACATCAAGACTCACAAGAATACTGCAAGAAATGCAGAGGAAACACATGCGTGTAATCAGCCTAGGATGTTTTAAAATTTTTGGTACATACCCTATTGTGAGTTTGGGGCAGTCAGTGAAGACCCAGGGTAAAAGATTACCACAAATAAATCGACTTCAAATATAGTTTATTTTATATAATATTTTACATAGTATTTTACAGTTATTCATATAGTATTTCATATGTTATATTTGGTAAAAGAAAATAAAATTTCTTTTAAAAATCACAAAACAATTCTGTTACAGGATGTATAGAAATTTATAAAAATTAAAAAATTACCTTGCATTTGCCATGAACTTTGGATATGCTTATAGAGATCTGACACTTTTATAATAAATGATTTCTTCACAAGCTGGAGCTCACAATGTATTGGCACTTGATTTTTTGCTATAAGTCAGTACAGTGACATTTCATGATTCATCAGGACATTACAGAGATGAAAACAGATAATAATGAGATCCATAGTTAACAGCATGAATAATGAGCACTCCAAAACAAAAATGCAGGTGAAGGTACAGCCATGGTAAGGTAGAAAAGCAATGGACACCTTCTTCTACCAGTAAATGAAGAAGTCTCTGGAGCTGAATACTCTCTGTTTCTGCCTGATGGAGAGCAGAAAGAAGAGGAGGAAGAAAGCTGTCCTTTCATGGCCTTTTATTATTATTTTTTTTTCCCCACTGACAAGCAATTTGAAGTCTTCATAAGATATTTAAAGTACAAACTAAACTAGCAAGGTAGAGAAAGATGAGTAAAAAAATGAAAAATGAAGGAAAAGATCTCCAGATTGTGGAAACAATTGTATGTAGAATAGATTATACCCTTCTCAGTGATTCTCTCCTCTGAGGTCTTTGCCAGACAGTACCAGAGGTGACCTTGTTGTATAATGTTCTTTACTGATGTTGCAGAACACAGGAGGAAAGATGAGTGACCCTCAATGACCTGCAGTCATTGTATCTGTATAAAAAGATAGAAACTCATGGCCAGGATTAGCAGTTTCACCTAAAATGACCCTGCCTTTGTATCCCCATATAAACAAAGGCACTGTCAGTGTCTACCTGGAAGTAGACTGTGATAGAGAAGAGAGAGAAATGTTTAGCTGTGTTTATAGGACATTGTTAAAGGCAACCAGAAAACTGACTGATTGATACCAGAAAGTAGTATGAGCTGAAGAGTGTTATTCTTTTCTCATTTCTACAGGCTATATCTGACTTCCAGCAAAGTTCTTTTGACTTACTCGCTCCTTGTTTTGAATGTAACCTTATTACTGATACTCAGAAAGTCTTCAATTTAAAGTGTGTCTTCAGGACAGGTTTAGTTTTTGCATATGCCTGGATAGAGCCTCAAGTGGATGCCTTACATTAATTTTAAGAGGAACCCCTAGATATTCAAAGCCTTCCTGTTGCCAATAATAGTTGTCAGAAGACTCATAGATAAAATGTACTGGACCTAGCATAATTTATTTCCTATGTACAACATGTGAAAAATGGTAATTATTTGTATTGCAATAACATACCAATGATAAGATGGTCTGTACAATATTTTCTAATTCATACTCGTCAGCTTTCAGATACATTTTGTTTGGTCCTTACTCTGGATTTCCCTCTCTCCTTCCTCCAGTTGGACTTTTTCTATTCTTCCTCACACATGATGCAATAAGCACATAGCATTCTCACAGCACACAGAGGGTCTGTAAATGATTTCTGGCTTTCACAGGTGGTGTTTGTATGCTAACTTAATTGGTGACAACTTTCCCTTCCTAATAGAAATTTCCCTCATTGCACAGGGAAATAGGATAGAAACATCCATATTTCTGAACTCCTTGGACAGGTACTATATATATAATACTTCTGATAATTTTATATTATAAAATTACATGTGATACTTTTGATTGCCAAATGCTCTTTATAAGGTAGTCCTCCTATGTATATATCAGTTTCAACTGTATTTAACAACACATTTCTAGCCCAGCATGCCCCCAAAAACAGTGCTGTGACTAGATCAGAAAACAGACAATATGGGGGGAATCTTCCAAAAAAGAAGCTTTAGTGTAAAGCCAAAAATCAACTGTGTTAAAGACAAAAATCAACTCATCTAAACTTTCTTAAAACAAAACTAAACAAAACAAAACAAAAATTGTATTTGTAAACTGAAAGATGTGTTAGTAAAATAACTGGCTTTATCTCCCTCTCTTTGGAAACGGGATGTGTTTTGGAACAGCACTGGGTTTGGCTGTCTGCTCATACATCAGAGCACAATTTGGACCTGCAACACAACACAGACCACAATAAATGGCCTTGTGCAGCTTGTCTGCCCAGGTTGACTCACATGAGAACTCAGCAAATCTTAAGTCCTGATAGCATATCATACCCTGGGTTTTATTCAGCTGGAAGGGAAGAAGTACCGTGGGCTAGTGACACCTAGATGCCATTGTAATACATGCTCATGTGAAAACTGGATATGCCTTTGCCTCTGATGTACTAAGAGAAACCTGCCACTTCCTGGAGTTGCATAGAAAACTCACTCACACAGCTCTTCTTTGCCTTATCCTTTCAGTTCTTACAATAGCATAAAATAGTGCCATCCCAAAGCTGAAACGAAGACAGCGTAATTAAATTTCACAGATAGAGAAGGACAAATAATCACCCTGGTGCCTAAAATATAATATTGGGCATAGATGCATGTGGTCAGGTGAATCTTAACCAGCAGATCCATAATTTGCATAATAGAAATGCATAATAAAAAGTTTATTTATTTATTCCAATTATTCTAAACACAACATTCAAAAACTTTTCAAGGTAAACACATAAAGTCAGGGTGAGAAATATGACAAGTTTTGGAGTCATTCCCCCCTTATTTATGTATTTTTTTTATCTTAACTTCAGGTGTAAAATGTAGACTTCAGTTGCTGGGGATCAGCTATTCTCAGCCTTTGTTAACTTTGTGCACATTAATTCTGATCCCTCAAAAAGTAATGTTTGTTTAGAGTTTATGTATCAGTTCTGTGCACAAAAGATAATTTTCTTGGATCTACAGTATTCATATCTTCATACAAAAATCCTTTTTTTGTTAAACAAAATTTAACTCAAAACCTGTATTGGATATTTATGGTGAGGTTTTGGCAGCAGTGAGGCTGCAGGGGTGGCCTCTGTGAGCAGAGCCCAGCAGTTGCCCCAGATCAGATCACAGCCAGCTCCAGACGGCTCCAAATGGACCCGCTGCCGGCCAGAGCCAAGTCACGAGTGACGCTGGTTGGGCCTCTGGGAGAGCAGACTGAAGGAAGGAAATCTGCTGTGCTACAGCAGCTGGGAGAAAGGAGTGAGAGGTGAGAGAGCAGCAGCCCTGCAGCCCCCAAGGGGAGTGCAGCAGGAAGGCAGGAGGTGCTCCAGGCACAAGGCAGCAGAATTTCCCCTGCAGCCTGTGGAGGGGCCCCTGGTGGAGCAGGCTGTCCCCCTGCAGCCCATGGGTCCCACATGGAGCACATCTCCACGCTGCAGCCCCCCCATGGGTGGAGGAGCCCCCGGTGGAGCAGGTGGATGTGGCCTGGAGGAGGCTGCGGCCCATGGAGAGCCCCCGCAGGAGCAGGCCCCGGGCCGGAGCTGCAGCCCGTGGAGAGGAGCCCACGCAGGAGCAGGGGGTCTGGGGGGAGCTGCCGCCCACCCGTGGGGGACCCGTGCTGGAGCAGTTTGCTCCTGGGGGATGGACCCCGTGGGATGGAGCCGTGTGGGAGCAGTTCCTGAAGAGCTGCAGCCTGTGGGCAGCCCCCGCAGGCTCAGTTCGGGAAGGACGGCATCCATGGGAGGGACCCCACGGGGAGCAGGGGCAGAGAGGGACCCTGAGGGAGCGGCGGAGATGAAGCGCCAGGGACTGACCACAGCCCCCATTCCCCTTTCCCCTGTGTTGCTTGGGGGGGAGGAGGTGGGAGAGGTTGGATGTGGGGAAGATGTTTTTAGTTTGCTTTTAGTTTCACACTGCAGTAATCTGCTAGTGAAAGGTAATAAAGAGTGTTAATCTCCCTATGTTCTGTCTGTTTTGCCCATGGCAATAATTGGTGAGTGATCTCCCTAGCCTTATCTCAGCCTGTGAGTCTGTTTTCATCATGTTTTAGCCCACTGTCCTTCAGAAGACGGGGAGTGAGAGAGTGGCTATGGTGGAGTTTAGCTGCCCAGCAGGGTAAAGTCACCATGAAACGAAAGATAATGAAACAGTGAGATACATTAGGATATATCTCCAATAATGTTGAAAGACAATCGAACTGCCATTCAGTCAATGTAGAAATTATTAGTGCCACCTATTGGCAGGCAATGTAAACATAGCAAGCTATAAAATACAAAAATAATGCAAAAATAAGATGCTAACTGATTTCCAAAAGTGAAAATTTCTTATTAAAAAGTAAAACTTAAATTCACTTTTTCTGGCATTCTTGTATGTTTCATCTCCTTCCTGCAATTTGAATACTGTTTATAGGAGCATTGACTTTTCAGTAGATAATGGATATAACAGTGCAAGATTACTTTTGAAATTGTGAAAGCTACCCATCAAAGTGGGAAACATTATGCTAACGAATCTCACTTTTTCCTAACAATTTATGTTTTTATAGTCAGGAAAGGAAATGTACAATATTATCCACATGTCTAGCCAGATAATGTGGGATAAAGAAGATTAAAAACAAGCTACAATTAGACTTTTGGGGAATAACACTGTTTATTATCAAAAACCCACCAAAAGTTCAATCTGGAAAGGTCAGTACCTTTCACAAATGTAAATTATTTCACAAATTATTATATTTATTTCAAATTATTTCACAAATTATTATAGCTTATTACAATTTATTTTATTAACATGTTATAGCAAAGTTTGTAGAGAAAGTTTACAATAACTACATTTTATAATGAAACATCTGAAAGTACTGAAAAAGATTCCAAAAGATAGAGTAGGATTTTGTGACCACTATATATTTAGTGTATCCAAGTTGTGAGTATACATATTTGCATGGTGAATTTTCATATGGAAGTGTTGCTTAAATGCAAGACATGCATGTGGATAGAGACATAAAGGGTCAAATACAACAGGTCTGGCCACACTCAACCAAGTTCCACTTGCTAAATCCTATAGTTCTGCCTGTAGGCTTAGTAAGCACAGTATCAATTGCCTCTTTCTGGTCAGAAAGGAGAACCGGAATTAGAACTGTCTCCTGTAAGCTGTTTGCAACAAATCATTCCAATCTGACAGTGAAATATTGATAAATGCTTTATCAGTAAAATTATTCAAGTCTTTTTGTGCCCACTTTTTATAATCTATTTGGAATAGACTTCCCTGGCCTAATAATGACAATATCATGAGGCAGTGTTAAAAGCTCTGTGTGACATCTGCTGCTTATTTTCTGTCCACAGTAACTCTCTCACAGAAGGAAATTAGATTATTCTGATATAATTTTGTCTTGACAAATCCATGTTGACTGTTACTAATTTCCTTGTTTTCCTTTATATGCTTACAAATAGATTGATTATTTGTTCCTAGTGTTTTTCCAAGAGTTGAAATTCATCTGATTAGTCTAATTTCCTAATACTCCTTCACATTCCTTTCAAAGATCACATTTGTTCCTGATCCTCAACTATTGCCCTTGACTTTTCAGGACTTCGATCATCTCTGATGTTCCATCAGCTAATTCTTCAAGCATCACCACTAATTGAAACATCTAGCTTATTAATAACCTCTTTTCTTAACCTCTTTCTTCCTATTTAAAGCCTTGGGTTTGAATTTTCTTCTTTATTACATATTACTGCAGTACTGAATTGCATCTCACTCTCTTAAAAAAGAGTGATGTGCAAAAAGTATTAAAAAATATAAGACGTAGCAGTATCAGCTTTTGATTGCTTTCTGTCTTTTTTTTTTTGATCAGTTATTTAGTTGGTCTTTTTCCTATTTTTTCTGTGGTGAAAGAATTATGTTTGTTGCAATCATGGCCTTTTGGATTCAAATCTATTGTGTGCCTTGGTAATTTTTGATTCTGTAGGTTCACATTTATGCAATACTTCTCTACTCTTAGAAAGTTCCCCTGCTTCATCTTTTCATACGCTGCATGAAAAGCTCATAATTTAGCACTATTTGTTCATAATTTTACAAATTTTATACCTTCTATCTTTCTTTCATAGGGAATAGTTTGCATTTATTCTCTTAATATTTTTTCCCTCTAAATACTCCTAGATTTCTATAACTCCAATGAGGTCTTATAAGACAATTCTAAGTTTATAGAAGCAACATTTCCTGTATTTTTTTTTTTCTTTCTTTCTGTTGTTTCTTTTTCCTATGAACTCTATTCTTTCCTGGCTTTTCTCACCCCTTACTGCCTTGTACAACAATGTTCTTAACCAATTCCTCTCTATCTATTAGAAACAAATGAAGTCTCTCTAGGTGAGTTCTTCACCATTTGCATTCATAACTGTCACCAGTTCATTCCAAGGACTTTCTGGACAGTTCAGATCTTTTCCCAACAGAAGCACACATAGCTGAAATGCCTCACTAGCCTCAAATACTGTCATCTGTATAATTTTGCCATTTGCTCACAAGAAATCTCATTTACCTAACTACCCATGCTGGCAACCTATTGTTCACCTCTCTACCTCAACAAAGCTTAATTTCTTTTTTATTTTAATTATTTTCAAGAGGCATACAAGTATAGCACAAAGTCAGCATCCTATCAGTTAAAATTCATAACACAGAATACATCCCCCAGTAATCAGAGTATGCCCAGTTAGCACTGGGGCAACTCATCAAGCAGCGATCTCTGAACTCTAACCAGGGCCCAAAAGCACTTGGCATACAGCTCCTCCTAAGCACTGCTCATTGCAGCAGTGATTTTAAAGTTTGTTGCTGCACAAGTTGGGTTACTTACCTGGTTATTTGCAAGAAGATTGTTTTTGTGTTCTTAAAATTACCTATTGCAAAGTACAATAAATAAATAAATAAACACTATAGGTGGATATTGCTAAAGAATAAAAGAAGACCTTAAAAGATTATTTGATTCTTAGTTTAATGCATATGAGTAAATACAGCCAATGAGGAAAAAATCAATAAAATCTCTTCTCCTGTTATGTTTGTGAGATAGATATAGATTTCCATTTAATCAAAATAAATTAATTATCTTTTAGCCATTACTGCAGCTTAATATCTGTCTTGAAGAGGGTTTTTTTTTTTGCTATCTGAAGTCAAGGAAATTTTGCTGCTGAATTCAGTGAAGAAAGATATCACCCGAAGCTATTCAGTCTAATGATTTCTTATTAAAATACTGGACCCTAGTTTGAGCTTTATTACATGAGACAACTGCGTTCACATCTCTATATTCCAAAGATCTTTTTTTTGAGGAAGTTGATAGCACTGAAAAAGTACCAATTATTATGGTGATAGAATCTATGCTATGGCAGATTCTTTCCTTTTAAAATGTGTTTGAATAGAAAGTTCCATAGATTTGTGGGTTTTGTACATCTTTCACCACTGCTGGCAAATATAATATAGGGAACTGATGTTCAGCAACCAACTAATTGATTGCAGCCTCAGGCTCAGTGCTTGCCAGTCTTCCTGTTTGCTTATCTGACTTTCCCAATATCATTAGCTTCTTTTCTCTTTCTCTTCAGTACAGATGTCATCTGTTAGAATCACCTATACAAACAGTATAAACAACTGAATGCAACTCCTTCGCTCCTTTTCGGCATTTTAATACAGAAGGAGACCCTTAGGTGCTGTTGAGTAGTAATATTATTTTGCCAGGCAACTAACAACCAGCCCAGTGGGACTTTTCACAAGTCATAGCTGTGTTGTATGGCTCCCCAGTGACACTGGACCTCATCACTTTCGTCATACACAGCCACCAACATTACTGAATCTGAGAAACACTGCCAAAACCATTGTAGTTACAGTGACCTTTATATTTCTCCTGAGGGATTTTAGTCTTCCTTGAGAAGCTCTAGGCTGATAGCATATCAGCACTGCAGTACACGGGTATAATGATCTCCACCATATAGGAAGGTAGGATTGGGGAGTGGCTAACAATAATGCTCAACCACTTTCTTGCAGTATGGCATTTTATCTGGGTTGATAGTAACACAGTTCTCTGTGCTTAGCTAATTAGTGCAAGCTAACCAGTCTAGTCTCTTGATATGAAGAATGACAATATTACATCACTTCACCTGAAAAAAAGTCCACTGGTAAATGGAACAGCACTGTGTCTCAGGGCAAATCGCAAAATCTCCAGACTCAAAGTCTTATATGAAAAAATTATCACCGTATCATCTTCATCACTTTTCTAGTGTTGATCATTTTTAAGCAATAATATAAAAATCTTTATTGGCTTAAAAATTGGTTTAACTATTGAGTACTGTAAGCAGGAGAAAGTGTTACTGCACCTGCTCTGTGCTTTCAAACTTTGCTTTCACATCCTGTGCAAGATGGTTTGACACAGAAGACTAGATTAGATCTGACCTGGTGTGGAAAATCATAATTTTTTTTATATTGCTGGCAAGTTATTGACCAAAATATGGAATTTTATGCTGCAGCAACATATGCTATGAGACAGACATTTTAGAGTTATTTTTTTAAAGATAACTCCATCAGGGAAACTTTTTTTTTTTCACTTTTTTTTTTTTTTTTCTGAAAACCTCAAGCAGTTTGCTGAAAATCTTGTAGATTAAAGTATTATCAGGATTTTCTCAGAATACTGCAGAGAAGTGTCATATTCACTTTCCAGAGCTGATGCATTAATGAATTAATCACAAAATGTGTTAAAGTAACAGCCATAGCAAAGTCAACACTTCCACACTTTAGTTCATACTGCTCTTTCTAAATGCTAATTTCTAGATGCATACATCTACAGAAGAAATCTCTAGGACCACTCAACAAAATGTTAGTCTTAGCATTAAGACTCAACCTATGTGTTGTTTTTTTTTTAAAACATCTTGCAGAAGGATACAAAAATATTTTGCCATTACAATACATAAAAGCCTCTTGAGCATGCAAAGCCATACATCTGTTCCTACTGCCTGAATTAGAAAAAAATCCCACATATGTATCAACTTAAATATAATGACAGCGGTGATGAAATAAGTACCATTTATGAGCAGAAGGGTTTGCATGACACTTTTGTTATGGTCAAACAGTGCTCATGGCAATAAAATTCAAGCTTTATAAAAGGTAACATGCTAAGACGTTTATTTTGGTAATAATACGGCACTTTCTTTTTCTGTGCTGAATACTGGATGTAAGAAAATAAAGTATTTAAGGGAAAATAAGCATAAAATTAAGTTCAGATCATGGACAAATATGGTGGTGTGAAGTCTGCAGTATAAGTAACAGCCTACAAAAGTCTCATTAAGAGTTTACTAGTAGGGCTTCTTTGGAGGCATTCCTCTATTTAACTGAAAGCAAATACTAAACCAGATTCAAGAGGTAAGATAAGCACAAGCATACAATAGCTGATCAAGTGTTGGTTAAAAATAGGTAACTACTCCACCTGTTCCAGGAATTCTCTCAAAAAATAAGGTTATATTTCTTAAAGGAGAACACTTCATTAATTCAGCTCCATGATATGATGAGAACTGCGTGGTGCAGCTCTGGCCTAGCTTCCTCTCAAAGCTCTTCCTAATCAGGTATTGTTTTGCTTTAATTTCTTTCCTAAGGAAGAGATAGAGGGTGATTCCTGTGAAGATATTCCTCATTTTAACCTTGGTCCACAGAAGAATGTTTTGGTGCGAACTCCTATATGAAGGAGGTCCAAGGGGAACCTTGAGAAAGCAGTGTGAAAGTGATGGTTCGGATATGCAGCAGCATCCAATCCAGAGTGCCTCAGTTCCACAGAGCCAGAGCTAAGCTGCTGCAGTGCTCAAGATCCCCATAGGAAGAGTGCTAAACAGCAGATTAGCTTCAGCCTTGCACAGTTACAGAGCACCCTAGGACTGGTGCCTGAAGATAAGCTCAGCAGTTGTGAAGCTTCCCTCATAGCAAATCCAGGAAACGTAACCCATGGAATGCTGATAAATGTGTAATATTGTAAAAATCATGAATATCAACAAAAGCTTGATCTTTTTTTTTTTCTTTTTTTTTTTTTTAATTGTCTGACACAGGACAGAATTGCAAAATCTAATCAGAGAACTAGTCAGAAAATTGGAATTTTACTCATGGACACTTTGGTGAGGAAAAAGAAAAATCTTTTAAGAGTTCCCTGATGGATACTCTACAGCATTAAATGCACAACAAAACAACTCCCTCACATCCTTTGACTGCTTTCCACTTAACGGTGTTAAAACAGTAGAGTGTTAAAATCACTCTTTGGAGATGAAGTGGCACGGTCATGCTTTGAAGTGAAATAAACACATAAGAGAGAAAGTGCTGCTTAATAATGTGAAACACATTATTTTTAAAAGGTAAGATCTTACTTCTTTCCTTTTTTTAAGGTCTTCGTTTCCCAACGTCCAATACAAACAACCAAAAAATCCCTGAAAATACATTCCAGTGAAATTTTCTTAAACGTAGTTTTGAAAAAAATATACATTGTTACTTCCAGAATTTTGATAGGATGACCATTAGCTGTAGTGATCAGAATTAGTACTATTGACTGACTAAAAAACTCCCATCAAAACAGAGACAGCACAGATGATAAATCTTCTGAAGATTTTGTCTAGGAGTATATTTTACTTACATTATAATAAGAAGAGTAGAAAGGTAATTCTCATATATAGACTGTGCGGAAAATCAAGCTTCAGTCCACAATTAATAGAATTCCTTTCTTTACAACCTTGTTTTGTTTTCCAGAGGGACCAGAGTATAGTGGCATTAATAGAGTAGTTCATTAGTGCTCTTCTAGACATTAAGAAGAAATCACCACAGTGTGAAATATATGGTTTCACAGTCAGTGACATCTCTGGACTCACACATCTCATATCTGGTTTCAAACAATGAAAGATCTTGACAGAAAGAGAGCATTGCAAGTTCCTGTTCAGATAAATGAGAAATTAATAAAAAATAAAATTAAAAAATATAAAAATTAGTTGCAGCTATTAAAGCAGGCTGAAAATGTGTCATCGTAATTGACAAATTAAAAAGCTGCTAAAATCCAACAAAAAATAATATCAAAAAATACTGTTAACTTACATATATCTTGAAATGTTGATGATGTATCTATCCAAATCTTGATATTTTTCCTGTTTTCAGACCTTGTATTCTGAAGAATATTTTCCTGGTTAGATTTATTTCTTGTGAAACCCCAGTCATCTGATGGAAATTAAAATTTGTCTTTCAGCCGATCTTTTGGATGCATTGGTCTGAAATCAAAGCTGCTGGTATATTTCAGAACAATGTCTGCAGAAGCCAAATACCAAGTAAGGTGGATGGACAATTCCCTGCATTTATCTATGAGACAAAGATTGCAACTGAAACACATTTTTAAGACACATAGGAGATTGCAGTGCTGCTGCACACATGTAGCCTCCCTATCTCAGCAACATGTGGATCCTTTCTCAACATAGGAACAGTTCCTTTCAGAAGCTCTGTGTGTGACATTTTGAAAAACGGGAATACATCAGTCATATAACCTATCAGACTTCCAAAAACAAGTCAGTGGGCACTACATACTGGGTCTGGGTGTTCAGTTTTTGATTCACCTCACTGTCTGCTCATCCATCTCGTATTTCAGCAGCTTCTCTTTTAGAATCTTATGGGACACAGTGTCAAAGGCCTTACTGAAGTCCAGGAAGATAATATCCACTGATCTCACCTCATCCATCAGGCTAGTCTTCATTGTAGAAGATTTTCAGGTTTGTCAGGCATGACTGCTCCTTGATGAATCCATGCTGACTTCTCTTGATGATTTTCTTCTCCTTTATGTGCCTGGAAAGCATTTCCAAGATTAGCTGCTCCAACATCTTTCCAGGGATCAAGGTGAGGCTGACAAGCCTGTAATTCCACAGGTCATCCATCTTGCCCTTTATGATCCCAGTTATGAATGTGTTCATGTGAGTTTGAAGCAGTGAAGGAAGTGGTAGGAGAAAGGCTGAGAAATTTTACGAACATAGCTTTTCTGAGGCCCAATGTCATCAGGATTCAGTATAGCCATCAGCAGGTTTGTAGTGAAACCAAGGTTTTGCCTTCAGAATATCAGATATACAACCAAACTGTAAAATACAGTGATATTGTGAACTCCCATGTTTGGAGAAGTTTCATCCTGGGAAGTAGTTAGGGAAGTACTGTGCACAATTTTCAAGAATGCCCTGAGGGGAATAATCCTACCCAGATAAAACAGATTACCTAATTATTCAGGAGTTTTATATGCCAAATACCTGTTGCCACATAACTTACAGTCATTTGTCAGTCTGTCTCAGTGGTATCTGAAAGTGTAATCTATTTGAGCAGGGCTCATATGCTGATTAGCATAGAGGAAAACTTCATGTCTTTCTTCATATATTTGTATAATGAAGCACAATACTAATATATGCAACATCTCATGAAATTTTCTCCCTATATAAATTTCTTACAACAACAATAAAAATTCCTTTTATCACAATTTTCTGATCATGATTATTTGAGCAAATACTATCATCTCTGACTCCCATGATATTATGTGACTCCCTTGATATTGAATGAAAAGTTGTTTTGACATATGGCTTACAGCTCAGATGGCATTTGGTTTACTCCTCCCTGTGGAATTTGAAGTCATACTAAATAGTTCTCAGGGAAATCAAGCAGAAAACACTCATTTACAGTGAAAAGGCCAAAGAAAAAGTGTATAAATTGGAAAACAATGGAGGGTATGTATCTATATGTAAAAGAGTTTACAAAATAGCAAACTAGTCAATAGATTTTTTTTTTTTTTTAATGTTTGTCAGTTACAAATTTCCTTGGTTTCTGAAGTTTTTGACGTAAATAAGTGATACAGTCTGAAAAAAAAATATTGCCTGGGGAAAATGCTATCTTGATTTGAGACCAAGTTTCAGCACAGCCACAGTAAATTTGCAATATTGCAGATTTCTCTAAAGTATGGCCACCTGTATTATGTTAGTGAAAAGTAGAAGTATCAAGTCAGTACTGCTGAAAGCTTAACAATGCAGATTATTCTTTTTTTCTTTTCCCAAATAGTGTCAATTCAGGATAGAATTGACCATAGTGACATACTGAAATAACGTTCTTCAGTAATGAGAGGGTAATATATGCTAACATATTACAGGAGATTAATCTTGTAAAGCTGAATTGTTATGGCGTTTTTTTTCTCTTACAGTGTTTCTAATGGAATAACAACATTTTGTATCTAATAGTGATAGCCTATTTTGTAAGTTATTTATCAGCTTCATTTTTATTTTGTTATACTAGTTCAATCCAATTTTATATAGCTACATAAGAAATGGTATCTATACTGTATCCTTGAAGGCAGTAATTTTAGGTGCCTGTATTCCTTTAGCTTCCTTCACAGCTTATTGGAAAAGAACAATTGAAACACCTGGTCTAAATGTTGTATTAATCCTTTAAAAAAGTCTATTTATTTCTATAAACAATATAGGAGGCCAAGAGCTATCATGAGCTTAATTAGGGCAGCTACTTTTACCCTTTAGCCATAGCTAGTTTAAATATATATATATATATATATATATATATATATATATACATATATATTAATAATTTTCTGTTTCTCTTTTTACTAGTTTTCATTAACTTTGTCAGGTTACAACACCACAACCACCACCACCATCACCACCCCCCAAAAAAAATAAAAAAAATCAACAACAAAAACACCAGATTTGGAATTAAACATGCTGAATGAATGACTGCTTGATGGAGTTGGGAGAGTGAGTGACAAAGATGGTGGAAGACTCAAGAACTATTGCAAGGAGGATTACAACAATTCTTTCCATAGAGTAGACTTGTTTTTTGGAGGGTGCCAGCCATTGCTGTTGATTACTGTTTGTGCCAGAACAATCCTTTCCAAAACTACTCTGAGCCTGCATCAGTTCTTCATGGCTGTGGTGTGTATACAGAATCTTCCAGATGAAGGTCAGGGACAGGTAGCTGCACTGAGGATGGAATGGATGGAGGTAGGGAGGGCAAAGAATTCCACAAAACAACAAAATGAGATACTTACACGAAGTTACTGGAAAAACCATCATTCAAAAATTAAGCTAAGTGATGGAAATGCATTCAAAGAGGCTTTATGACACACAGTCTCAAAAAGCTTGAATTCAGGCTTCACTACTGGACAAACTCTATACAGTTCTGATATCTTTGCAATAGAAATGTTGCTTTTTAACTGCAGCTAACATGAATCAACACTGTCTTCAGCTAAGCTACACTGATTTACATGAGCTGCAGACATGACCCATTGTATTTAATTTTAGGCATCTTATTATAAGAAAGTTATTCACATATTGGAGACAGATCAGAAGAAAGCTGCAAAAATGATTAGGCTTCTGGAGTGATTGATGTATGAGGATTGATTGCAAGTGCTAAATATGCATAGTTTGTCTAAGATATGACTAAAGGGGAACATGGTAACAATCTATAAATATTTGAAGAGTCTAAATGCCAAGGAGGAAAAGGCATTTTCAGGATATGGAAGAGAAGCAGAAGGATGAAATTAGTAAAAGAAGAGTGAATTTAAAAGGAGTCCCTAAATTAAGACCTTGGAGAGTAGAAAGATGTAGCATTTCAAAATTAAAAAAAATATATATATAGCAAGATAAATATTGATGGCAATATTTGCAAATATATGGGATGCATGATTGGTCTAAATGACCTTGAAAAAAAATATAAGGCTAGTGATCAAAACACATATACTGATAACCTTTATTCACATTGGAGATTGATTTTGATTTTTTTGATGTTATTTGCTTGTTTGTTTTTTATGGTTTAAACAACTGCCATTCCATGAACCAAAAAATTGGAAAAGAAAAATAAAAAAGAAAAAAAGAAAAATAAATTTAAAACAAAAGACTAAGCACATTGAAATTGCAACTGATTTAAATTTAGGACGTCCTTTTTATCCAAGAAGTACCAATTTACTTTAATCAAAATAAGGAGAGACAAAAGATCTGTATTTTCCCCATTTTTATTATCTCTGGAGCCACTGGTCTGCTTTAGGAAAAACAAAGGAAAAGATTGCCTCTGGAGGTGCCTTCTGCATTTTTATGTTCTGCCCAACATATTTTTGGAAAGGAGTGGTGAGTTTAGAAAATGTCTATTCATATGTAGAATAGTTCAGTTGGAAAAGACCTTAAAAGACCATCAAGTCTACCCAAAAGTTAAGGCATATTATTGAGGGCATACAACTCATGCTTGAATGCTGACTGCATGGGGCATCAACAACATCTCCAGAAAGCCTGTTCCAGTGTCTCACCATCCTCACAGCAAAGACTTTTTTCTTAATTTCCAGTCTGAACCTCCCCTGGTGCAGATTTGTGCCATTCCTATGCATCCTGCCATCAGTTCCCAAGGTGCAGAGACTGGTTCCAATCTTATCTAGGTCCCTCTGTGAGACCTCCCATCCATCCAAGAAGGCAACAGTACCTCGCAGCTTAGTATCATCATCAGATTTGCTGAGGATGCATTCCACTCCTGCATCCAGATTGCTGATAAAAGTGTTGAACAGGACTGGTCCTAGAATTGAGCCCTGGGGAACACCGCTAATGACCATCTGCCAGGCTGCCAGACAGATGTAGCCCGATTCTCTGCAACCCTTTGAGGTGTGCTGTTGAGCTAGTTCATCATCCAGTGTAGAGAGAACCTAACAGTAGGGCAATTCATCCAGAAGGATGCTGTGAGGAACAGTGTCAAAGGCCTTCTTAAAATCCAGAAAGATTATATCCACTGCCTTCCCTTCATCCATCAAATGGATGACTTTATTACAGAAAGAGAAAAAATTACTAAGGCAGAACTTTCCCTTCATGAACCCATGTTGACTGTAATGTCTAATAATTCATTTGCTCCTTAACTGCCTTTCAATATCCCCCAGGATAATTTTTTTCCACAATTTTTCCAGTGTCTGAGGTTAGACTAAGCACATAATTTCTTTTCCTAATCTAGATTAGCAGTTATTCACCAAAGATAATACGTGTGTGTTCCAGGAAAGGTTTGACATGGTGTCTAGGAACATGGTTTAGTGGATAACATTGTTGGTAAGGGGATGGTTGGACCAGATAATCTTGGAGGGCTTTTCCAACCTGAATGATTCTATGATTCTATGTTAAACTGATGAGAGGCTAGAGCCTGAGCTGGAAAATATCATGTGGAACACGTGGAACAAAGTAGATAAGGTTGCATTTTGCAAAGTCCTGCTGTTTTTCCACCTAACCTAACCCATAAAAGTGGCCTAAAAGAAAGCTGGAGAGGGACTCTATCAGGGAGTGTAGTGATGAAACAAGAAATAATGGCTTTGAACAAATGGAGGGGAGATTTAGATTAGACGTAATGTGAGGAACAAATTCTACACTCAGAACACAAATTGCACTGGGAATTAGGGATGAAGATGTATCTTGCTTCTGTTCTTTTCCATAAATTAATTTTAATTACCTAAAAACCAATGTTAAAAAGGATGGGAGGTGAAGGGCAGTCCCTGTGGGTGGGGGGCAGCCTTTCTCTCTGGCAAGCCAAATGGCCCAGGGCAGCCAGCCCCAGAAAAGGGGCCCTCAGCCCCCCAAACCCTCCTCCTTCTTCCACGTGAGGGGATCTTCCAGGCCACTCCTAACACAGCCACCTTTGGCCATGTATGGGCCACTCCATTACAGAGGCTTGCTGAGGTCACAGTGGCCACCACTGCCCTGTCTTTGCTCTGGGCCCTATAAAACAGGACCCCTGCAACTGGCCTGCCATTCGCTGAGCTTCTGGGCACTCTGACAGCTGGCTTATCACAGAATCACAGAATCACAGAATTTCTAGGTTGGAAGAAACCTCAAGATCATCGAGTCCAACCTCTAACCTAACACTAACAGTCCCCACTAAACCATATCCCTAAGCTCTACATCTAAACGTCTTTTGAAGACTTCCAGGGATGGTGACTCCACCACCTCCCTGGGCAGCCCGTTCCAGTGCCTCACAACCCTTTCAGTAAAGAAGTTCTTCCTAACATCTAACCTAAAACTCCCCTGGCGTAACTTTAGCCCATTCCCCCTCGTCCTGTCACCAGGCACATGGGAGAACAGGCCAACCCCCCCCTCGCTACAGCCTCCCTTAATGTACTTATACAGAGCAATAAGGTCACCCCTGAGCCTCCTCTTCTCTAGGCTGAACAAGCCCAGCTCCTTCAGCCGCTCCTCATAGGACTTGCTCTCCAGGCCCCTCACCAGCTTCGTCGCCCTTCTTTGGACCCGCTCAAGCACCTCGATGTCCTTCTTGTAGCGAGGGGCCCAAAACTGAACACAGTACTCAAGGTGCGGCCTCACCAGAGCCGAGTACAGGGGGACGATCACCTCCCTAGCCCTGCTGGTCACAGTGTTTCTGATACAAGCCAGGATGCCGTTGGCCTTCTTGGCCACCTGAGCACACTGCTGGCTCATATTCAGCCGACTGTCCACCATCACTCCCAGCTCCTTCTCTGCCTGGCAGCTCTCCAACCATTCCTCTCCCAGCCTGTAGTTCTACTTGGGGTTATTGCACCCCAGGTGCAGGACCCGGCACTTGGCCTTGTTGAACTTGGCCTTGTTGAACTTCCTGCCACTTATGTGGCAGGAAGAAGAGCCAAAGCAGCAAGGTGAGCAGCAGGCCTCCTCGGTGTGAGGACAGCAATGCAGTCCAAGGAAGCACCGAGAATGAAGGCAGCTAATGAGAAGAAGTGTCATGGGCAGAGGGATTGCGCCTGCAGCACAACTGACACCAGTGCTCAGAGAACCTCTGGCACGCAGCCCACAGACACATACAGGTGGTACCACTGGCACCGCAAAGATGCAGGGAACAGGCCGCCCCCTCGGCCACATAGTGACAGGGGGCCTGGGCCTAACCAATGGCACAATGGCAGCATGGGGCGAAGGCAGGAGTATGAGGCAGCCAGCTGCATGGAGCACAGGTGTGCCCATAATCTGGAATGCAGCGTGGGACCCAGGCATGGCTGTAAACCAGACAGCACCATTGGACCCACTCATGGAAATTAACTGGACCGTGGCATGGGACCTAGGGGTGGAACTAGATGACCCCCTGGTACGGCACTGTGCATGAGTGCTTCTTTCCCATCCCCCAGCCCTTGAGGTAGCATCCCTTCTGCACAGAGCCTCGAGGAAGAACACAAGAGAGGACCCAGCTCCCTTTGGGCTGCTTCACTGGGGTGACAGGAGGAGAACCAGAGGGCCACCATGCACCTTTAATATTTGTGAAAATAGACTGAGGGGTGAAAATAGTAGTGTGATAAGTGATTATAGGTGGCTAATTTCTTATATTAAGAGTGAGTTCCTGTATCTGAGTAATTGGTAACGACACACATGGAGAAGGCTGAGGTACTCAGCAACTTCTTTGCCTCCGTCTGCACTGGTAGGCAAGCTTCTCAAGTCTTTAATTTCCCTGAACCTGTAGATGGAGGCTGGAGGATCAAAGTCCCACCCACTGTAAGTGAAGAGCAGGTTCAAGACCACCTGATGAATCTAAACAGCTACAAGTCTATGGGATCTGATGACATTAATCCCAGGGTCCTGAGGGAACTGGCTGATGTAGTTGCCAAGTCTCTCTCCATCATAGTTGAAAACTCCTGTCATTCGGGCAATGTCCCTGTTGAGTGGAAAAATGGAAATGTCATGCCCCTACTCTTCAACAATTAAAAAAAGAATTGAACAAAAGCACTACTCTTCAACAATTAAAACAATTAGAAGACATTTCTTCTCAGAGAGAGTGGTCAGGCATTGGAACAGGTTGCCCAGGGAAGGGGTTGAGTCACCATCCCTGGGGATGTTCAAGGAAAGGTTGGACCTGGTGCATAGGGACATGGTTTAGTGGGTGACATTGGTAATAGGGTGAAAGTTGGACCAGATGATCTTGAAGGTCTTTTCCAACCTTAATTTTTCTACGATTCTATGATTCTATATATATATTCAGGAAGAGAGAGAGAGACTTAAGAGATCACAACAACATGCTAAATATTTTGCAGAAATTTGACATAGACTCAACTGTGCTGGCAAGAACACAAAAACAAACAAAAAACACTGTGAAAAAAAAACACCAACTTACCACCACTCATCATTGTAAATTATACGTAGGTAAACACCAACATCTGTTTCTCATTCAGAGTCTGTCATCACAGGACCCATTATAGCATTATGAGAAGATGAGATGTTTTAATATTCATTACAGAGACACAAATAGCAAGAAACTGCTTTCAGGCACATGCTGATGGACAGTAAATGTATGAAATAAATTGTACTAACCTCCACAGATAAGTACAGTTTTTAAATGGTAACTGATCTAATATGAAGAACTCTAATAGCATTAAAGAGAGATTCAAAGGTAATATGTATGTTTAACGAATATGCGTTGCAAAAATTTTAAAGGCTTAGACAATAAGAAAAACTATCAAGTGTGCTTTAGGGTGCAAATAACACCCAGTTTACTACTTTTTACTACCTCTTTGACCTGTTTTGTAATAATTCTTTGTATATATATATAATATATACATGTAATATATATATGAAAATATGAAAAATTGGCAATCCAGCTATAAACACTAATGTATTAAATCAAAAAAAAAAAAAAAAAAAAGAGAGAGAAAATTGTGACATATCTTGGTACAAAAATCCAAAAATCTTGTGCACTTTCCTTGGATTTCAGTCATGGGATTCAGGAAAGAAAAGAGGCATTTCTGTGTCTGCCAGTCACACTTTCCCTGCATGTGTGCATCCACAAAAAGGCAGAAGAAAGATTTCAGTAAGGCCTTTACTGCTTCTCACCCATAATACTCTAGACCATAGAGCTAAGTCACCATGGGAATCAACAAACAAAATCATAAACACGTAAAAATAAGGTTCTGTGGAACTCTTCTTGGAAATTCACGTAGTCAGACTAGAATACATGGATGTAAATAGCATGGTTGCAGACAAGAATTCATATGTTTTGACAAATAGTTCACTAAGTGGTTTGTGACTCTTTCACCACTCAGATAAAAAGCAGGAATATGAAAGAATTCTCACTGCAGAAGACACTGAAAGGAGTAAAACAGTTTACCTGAAAGAGTTGCCAAGTAGTTATAAAAGCATGTAAAAATAAAAAAATAAAAATTTTGCAAATACATCATGAGAATAGCTGCTCTACCCAATTCTAAGTACAAGAACTAAAGTGCAGTTAGCTAATCCAAAACCAGTATGTTTCAAAATAAGATGTGGATGTTTGTAGTGCTGTTTTTGTTGTTGTTTGTTTTGTTTTGTTTTGTTTTGTTTTCCCACAATGCGAAATTGCCATAATTGAACAGGATCTTTGAGGTTGGCAGGTTTCAATGAAAATGATATTGTACAGGCAAACATTAAAATCTCATCTGTTTTAGATTTTAAGACATTAAATTATCTCAGAGACTTGGAGAAAACTTCTGCTGATGATCCCATCTATAACCCCCACATCAGCCTGCTATAGGTGACTTTGCAAATTCTGTGAGTTGTTTTAGGCTAGTTATGGACTAATGAAATAGTAGCTACACTGTAAAATATTTCCTATAATTTTTACTTTGTTGTAGGGGGAACCCTCTTTCACTGAATTTGCTGCTTGGCTTTTAGATTTGGATTAAGTTCTTCATATATAAAGGGATCTGATTCTGAACTGGAGCCCTAGTTTATGTCAAATGCTACATTTCCTGTGGAAGTTAACTGCTACCTATTCAAGTAACAATGAACAGGTACTAACATGGTGTAACAGCAGATGACTGCATTTAATTTGTGTTTTTTATACAAAAAGATCTGGGCAGCTTTCACTGTGTAATCAATCTAATGGACCTATAAAAAAGATTCAATCTGTTAGGTATTCTAGTTTATATTTCCAAGAGTTCACAGGAATGTGAAGGATTAACAATGAGGTTTGTAAAAGCTATATTGCTCTAATACAGCAATATCTATTAAAGAGCAAGCCCGGACTCTTGAAATCGTGTCCCCTCACAAGACACAGTTAAAAAAATGACTCTTGTAATACACTAGAATATATGAAAGGGTATGCTGAGTAAAACCAGAGTTCCATCTACCCCAGGAAGCTGAGTGATATTGGCTAGTAATGAAAGCCTAGAAAGAGAGAATAAGCATGGGGCAACCATGATGGATACTTCCCCAAATAACCTCCCAGTCTGTGACTCAGGGACTTTCAGTATCAAAGGTTTTGTTTTTAATAGGGCTTGAAGGGATTTACTTTTCTGAATTTCTTTTATTGCTTTTTGAACTCATCAAAGCCTCCAGCATCACTAGCACCATGTGGCAGCAAGTTGGAAAACTTTATTATGAGTACCACACAAATTAACTTATTTAGTGTGCTTGAAGCCTGCTACCCCATAATTTCATTTCATGTCTGTTAGTCCCTGTGCTGTGAGAAAAAGTAAATAATTGTTTCCTATTCTCCTTTCCAGAGCCACTCATGATTCCTCATCTCCGGGTTTCCCAAAGTTATGAGGAAATATCTGAAGGGTCTGTTCCAGAATAGGGCAAACACTGGTCGACTTTTTCTGAAACAAGAGAATATGCAAATAAAGAATAAATTCTTTATATTTTCATTGTAACTTTCATTGCAACAACATTTAACTATCCCATTATTTCCACCTTCATCTCTTAATCCAGGTACAGACTCATAGAACTGCTGAGGGCTAAAAGACACTGCAAAGGAGTTGTTTCATAATCTTGCAATCTACTTTTTTGGCTGAGCTCTACGATGATCTTTAGATCATTCCCAGTAGTTGTGATTATATAAACAACAGCTGCCTTTTCTTTAATATAAAGTTTCTTATTCCTTTTTCTGTTCTGAATAGTGTAAAATCTATTCTACACTTCATGATAGTGTTTAGCAACCAATCTTCAAGATACTAAAATAGCATATACTTCCTACCCCCTCATTCTTACCTGCTGCTCCCCACTATAAAAACAGTCTTGATGATTCACTATCAATATCTTCAACAGTGATCAACTAAGAGGCACTTCTAGTATTTTGGTATCATCACACATGAAACAAAATACCCTCATTTCAGTTCTGACCTTTGCTATATGTAGCAGCAATCTATTCTATAATTCTGAATGTAAGTATAATAGCCTTATTTTATCATAGGTATTTCACATTCAAAGCATGTTAGAAAATAGTCTGTTGTATTTCAACTTAGAAAATAAATAATATGAACTTTGGGATATCTAGAAAGCTCTGCAGAATCAATTATTATAGTAAATATAGCTTACTCTATTTATAGGGTTATTTCTGAGAAACGTGAATTCTATGAGGTACATTAGGATGTCAAATTTGCAGAAAAGGACTGCTCTTATGTCAAGTAGCCTAGAGAAAAAGAGGCTCAGGGGACACCTTATAATTCTGTACAACTACCTCCAAGGAGATTGTACAATGTGGAAGCTGGTCTCTTCTCCCAAGCAACAAGTAATAGGACAAAAGGAAATGGCCTCAAGTTGCACCAAGGGAGGTTTAGATTAGATATTAGAAAAAATTCCTTCAGTGAAAGTGTTGTGAGGCATTGGAACATGCTACTCAGAGAAGTGGTTGAGTAAACATAACTGGAGGGATTCAAAAGTCTCACAGATGTGGTGCTTAGGAACATAGTTTAGTGGTACACTTGGCAATGCTAGGTTAGTGATTGTTCTTGATGATTTTGGAGGACTTTTTCAACCTAAAGTTCTGAGGTTCTGAGAATATGTGATGAACTGAAATTAGAGAAAACTTTAGCATTTATTTGCCTTCTGTAATTTATTAGGATAAAACACCAGAAAGGTCTCCAGTGGCCTCAATCATTCAATATTATTCAGACCTCAAAAAACATTATTACAATTCTAAGTTATGCATCCTGAACAAAATAAATAAATAGGTAGATAGATAAATAAATAAAGCACCCTTTCATTCTCCAGCAGTTCCACGCACACAAAAACATACATACCAGTAATGTGCAATTGTCTATCGGGCACATACACTTGTCTGCACACCATGATGGTACTCTGATCTTTCAGTCAAGTGTTGGTATAGCAAATTCCACAGCTTGAAAGCCTACTTTGAAGGCATGTACCATATAACTCTTTTTTCTATTAGGTCTGCACTGAACTACATGATTTCCCCATTGATCTAATGCAAGGTGACACTTCAGAAATAACTAAATTAATAAAAATTTAAAAAAAAAAGAAAAAAAAAAAGTTATGTCTTCATCACTGAGACAGCACAAAGCTGAAAAGACTAAACCATGACCCATAGCATGCATAATTATTCCAATGTTTAATAGCCCTAATTCTGCAATGTATGTGTATAGATTTACCAAGAGAAAGTAATGTCTGACCAACCTGAAAAGCTTTTGCATGTTTATGATAAGCCAAAGTAAAGCAGTGGGTGTTGTCTTCCTGGCTTCAGGAAGACCCCTAGCACTGTCAGAGAATCTGTTGATGGGCTAGATGAGCAGACAGTAAGGTGTATCAAAACCAGGTTTGACAGATAGACCCAGAGTATAGTGGACAGTGGTGCAAAGTTTACTTGGAGGCCAGTAATGAGTGCAGTACCACAGGGGTCAACACTGGGTCCAGTCATGCCCAACATCTTCATTAATGATGTGGACAATGGGGTAGAGTGCACCCTCAGAAAGTATGAAAATTACACAAAATTGATGAGAGTAGAAGATGCACCAGAGGGCCATGCTGCCATTCAGAGGGCTGACAAAAATCTCATGAAGTTCAACAAGGAGAAATCACCCCAAGCCAACAGGTCATTCTGAGGGTGGGGGGGGGAGGGGAGGGGGGGGTGGGGGAGCCAGCTGTAAAGCAGTTCTGCAGCAAAGATCCTGGGGATCCTGCTGGACACAAAGTTGAGCATGAGTCAGGAATGGGCCTGTCCTGCTAAAAAGACCCAAAACTTAGAATTTGTTACATTAGACCAGTATCACCAGCAGATCCAGAGAGGTGATTCTTCCCCTCTACGTACCATTGGTAAGGTTGTACCTGGAGTACTGTGTTCAGTTTTAGGCCCCCCATAAAGAGAGGCATGCACGCAATGGAGCAATCTGGAAGAGGGCCACCAGGATGATAAGGGAATTGAAGTACCCCTCCTATGAGGAGAGGCTGAGAGAACTGGAACTTCTCAGCCTGAAGAAGAGATATGCTCAGGGAAGATCTTATCCATGTCTATAAATACTTGAAGGAAGGGTGAAAAGAGAACAGAGCCAGGATCTTTTCAGAGGTGCCCAGTGCCAGAACAAGAGGCAATGGGCACAAACTGGAACACAGTTTTGTCTAAACATCAGGAAGCACTTCTGTGCTGTGCGGGTGGTGGAGCACTGGCACAGATTGCCCAGAGAGGTTGTGGGACCTGCTTTCCTTCTTGGAGATCTTCAAAAGCCACCTGGACATAGTCCTGGGCAGCCTGCTCTGGGTGTCCTTGCTTGAGCATGGGGGGGTTGGACCAGATGGTCTCCAGAGGTCCCTTCCAACCTCAAGTATTCCATGGTTTTGAGATTTCACATTGAAGTCAACATATATGTAAATTCAACACAGAACTGTGTGCAATGAGTTACTAGAATGTACATGAACTTTAGAAAAATATTGTGAAATTTCTGCAGGTACAGAATTTAATAGTTTTGAAATATGGTGAGAAACCTTATTTCTTTTTAGTGATTTGATTGTAGGGCAATGGAGCTGCAAGATTATTGCTATTTTTTTCTGACTCAGAAATTTCGTGAGCACAAGATACAGAACATAGGAAGTACTTAGGAGAGAACTTAATCCATACACCAACATCAGCCGCTAACAGATTTTATGGATGGTAGTTTCTCAAAATGGGACAAAATTTTACCTAATTTTCTGTAGAAAGAAGTATCCAGAAACTCTATACATACAATAAAATATAATGTTTTTGGAATCCAAAAATGGGCTCCAAAAGTAGCTAGCCACTCTAGACTAACTTATTAAAAAATGAGGCATATTCAGTTTGTTACTATAGAGTTGTAAGCAGAGGGGAAGGAAATCTGATTGCTCTTTCTCATCCATTTTAGCAAATCTAATTAATATTTAATAAATTATATTAAAAAAATCTAATTTTGATAATACATAACTTGTTAAGCACATGTGTTAATTTCAGAATACAACGTTTGAAAATTATATTAAACTCTCAAAAAATTAAAGTATCTATTTTCCAGCTGGATGGAATATACATATATATATGTATATATATGTGTGTATGTATTATATATATATATGAGAAAATATATATATATATATGTATATGATATATACATATACATACATACGTATATATATACATATATACGTGTGTATATATATGTATGTATATGTATATATACATATATACATGTATGTATATGGATATATATGGATATATATACGTGTATATATATTATTATTTTTCAACTCATTTGGCAGTAGTTTGATCAAAATTTTCTTCAACATACGTTAATGTGCTATTTTAAATAGATGGTTAAAGAATATAATGAAACAAGAAAACACAGGAATACTTTAGACTGAAGGTGTACATAGTTACTTTTGAATATTATGCTCACAGACAAAACACTTGCATACGTCCTGTTAAGAACATTATTATATGCTTAGTCCACTTGGCTTCCATGAGTGTACTCAATAGGATTGAAAACAGGCACAAACTTAAGTGCTCTGCTGAACCAAAGCCTAGAGAACTGAGCAGGCAATTAAAGATTTAAAACAAATTTAATTAAATGATATAACCAATATTTTAAAAATCATGTAGTCATGTCTTCCAAATCTGAGTAGCTTACAGATGACAAACTTTAATCAAAAAGCAATTCTATTAAAATTTGGTTCTAATTCTGCTAATTTCATACACACCAGATTTTCAAAATGTAAAGGGGATATCTCTGTGAATATGAACAAGCTCAAGTTCCTTTCTATGTTTTTCTATTCCAAGAATTTAACTGATTTGTGTTTATAGTATGTTGCACAAATGACTCACTCAAGGAGCATCTGTGCTAAGTACTGAGTGGGCCAACATTTTATATCAAGTAATATCTACATTTTGCTCTTTTTTCTTTGCTAATTATGAACAGATATTTTTTTTTTTCAGGGTTCTTCTCTCCCACCAAGTTAGAAGTCATCCTCATGCTTTATATCATCTTTGATCCATCTCCACCCAAGGACAGAAGCTAACTCTTCTCTTCAAAAAAACAAGGAAGAAGACTAAGAGTGGGTGTCTTAATAAGTTTAATGTGTTTGCATCACCCTACCTCTAGTGAATACTGCTGCCAGAAAAATTTTCCTGTCTATCTCCATGAAGAAGTTGCTTGACAAAGTGAAGCTAATGATAGAGGAAGATTGATGAAAGGTTTTGTAATCTGCATTCTTATGCGTACCCATTGAAATTATCACAAACATTTTGTATTCTTCAAATCTGTCATCTCTTAATTGCAAAAGTATTTCAATGGACATTGCCACTTTGAAAAAGAAATACTCTCTGTCTGATTGAAATTCTTGTACTAAAGCTTCATGGTAAGTGTACGCTCAGTTTGCTTTCACAAGTGTTCAGCAATCTCTGCCAAAAATCTATTTCTTCCTAGAATTATTAATTAAATAATTCAAATGACTTCACAGAAACCTATCCTACTAATGGAAAAAAGCATTATTGCTGGAGTAGTTGGATTAATACATTTTTTTTCTGTAGGAATACATGTATGCAAATTAAAAACAGACCTAGGTCGAGCACAGTGCAAGATAAAACTACATACAAACTCTACTGTAAATGTTGGACATTGAATTGAAGGCATATAGAAATATTCTTTGAGCTTAGTTTAGTTTAGTCTGGATCTGGATAATTTTGCCTGGTTGATGTCTCCTGATCACAGTACACTTTTTATGAGTGTTAAAGTCCATCTCTAGTCCATGCATAAGAAATATTTGGAAACTCTTATTTCAAAATATTGCACTAAGTATGATGCTAGGGCTGGTACTACAGAATGTAAGAATAAATTGGAATAAGATTAATTCACGTTGCTCCTTTTTACCTATCTGTGAGTTTACTGATGGTCCTGTTGAAGACATTGGAGGTATTTGTGTCAGCGCATACCAGGGGATACTATCGTTATACTTCTGCTTTGCTGTAGTCATTGTGCCCTTCGACCTTTCCACATCCCTGTAACTTGATTTGGGGTACAATAATGCTATCTCATTGTTGCCCTTCAGACTAAGGATAAATCTGATTAATTTAGTCCAGTAAATCAAAGAAAGAACTTTTAAAACAATAAAGTGTCAGGTATATGCACAGCATACCAAAAGACAACAAATGTTTGGGGAGATTGTAGAGTTTCCTGACAATTTTTCATCACAGAAGTTGAAATGAGATAAATTAAGCTGTTACCACAACAAAACCCAAGAGGTTTGGAAAGTCATCATGAGACAACTAGAAATGCACAAGATTTATGAGGAAATCGGTCTTCTAAATACAGGTATAACATATTGGAGACTGACTATATGACCAGGGTTTTAATCATAAAATTTTTACTTGTGCCCTTCCAGTAAGGCAGCAGCAGTATTTCCCTGCCTAATCATAACTCACATAAAAATCAATTTTGACAAATCCACAGTGCTTTTCTCTTTTCAAGTTCATGAAAAATAATTTATAACATTAGCCACTAAATGGTGTTTTATAAGCACAGAAACCATGAAAGATGTTCAAATACCCATTGTATTTTGCACAATAGCTCTCATCATTTGTCAGTTTTTTTTTCTATCTTCAGTTTGCTTTCTTAATGTGTCTAAATAATTTACTGAACCTGTTTACACTGATTGATTTTGTAGCACTCAAATATGAATCAATAAGTTGCTTCGTATTTTAAATTTGTAAACTGACTTTAAAAATGGCATAATACCTTGTGTAAACTAGTGAACAAGCAGCTGCATGCTATTTTAAGGGATTCATTTCAGAGTAACTTACAGCTTCTGTGATAAATTGACAGGTCATATAAAGCACTGGACGGGATTTATAATTATGAACAAACAAGACAGTGCTTTCTGTGCTTTGTAGTCAACACTCTACTCTTAGACGCTACTGGTATTAAATTCAGTAGTATTGGAGTGCTAGGGTGAAAAAATATGCAGATTGGATGATTAATTTCCAAGAAAGAAATCTCTTCAAGTTGTGGATTGTTTCAAATGCAAATTGTACTGCAGTATGCAGTGAAAAAACAGAAAAACTTGTTTAAAAGATGTCATGGGGAGAAGGGAAAGATGAGGGATTGTTTCACTAATGCTACCAGGCACTTTCTCCAGTTGTTCAGGAAATAGGTGGTGGGAACCATCAGGGCACCACGATGGCCTTCCATGGGCAGGGGTCAGTATCAGAACGGGTGAAGGGAACAAGAGTGTGACAGATCCAAGACGGTCAGGAGAGAAATGCATTTCTCTAAGCATAAATGCCAAAATATAACCCTTCTTTCTGAATTTTCTATTTTATAAGAATGTAACAAATGCAAAACAAACAAACAAACAAATAAAAAAAGGGAAAAAAAAATGTATTGAAACTAGCTGTCCCAGTAAGAAAGAGAAAAAAATGTCAAAGGACCAGCAACTTCCACAGGACAGATATTTCAGTATTTAACCACTCATAGACAAAAAAGCTACTCACAGCACCACCTTCAACTTTCAGAATTTCTTCAGTTACCTTTGCAATTACTATTTAGCTCACAAGATCTACGAAATTCCTTGCTAGAAATGCAGCAGTAGAAGATTAGGAGTTTTAATATTTTTCATAAAGAGAGTATCAAAGATAAAATTACTGAATTGAAAAATGTTTTAAAACTTAGGTGCTATAAATTTTATATTGTGTCTATATGTAAATGCATATATATGTGCACAGAAATGTTTATACATACAAATATTGGCACACTAAATGATACTAGAAGCAAGTCTGTAATGAGATGAAATGCAAGATGAAAAAGTTGTTCTCTTTTGGAATTTGGTAGTTAATTTGCTGCTGTGGAAGCCTGTTTGTTAAAATCATAGAAGATATCAAGTCTGGCTGCCTATCTTAAACTGCCCTAATACTGAATATTTCCATATGCTGATTCAGGAAATGAAAATTGATTTCACAACACTGACAAAAGTCTTAAGCTATCTGGTAAATACTTGGCAGCATGAGATGATCCGTGTTTTCAAGGACATATTTTAAACTACATTTTCAAAAGACAGGGGCATAAATCAATGGCAAAATGTTCTTATAAACTAGATGCAACAAGTTTTCTCTCCTTCTTCTCTTCCAGTTTTATATGCTTTTCAAGTATCAAATGGAAATGTTGACTTTAATCAAGTTTCCTAAAGCATAACTTTCAAGGCAATACAAAAAAGAAAAATAATAGTAAACCTGGCTGACTTGCTATTCACATATTGATGAAACTATAAACCATCAGAAATGTGTTGTGGTTTGTTGTTTTTGTTTGTTTGTGTGTTTGTTTGTTTTTCAGTATACTATGCAATGCAAATATAGTCATATCCTTACAAAACTATTTAATAAATCAAATACATTGCTAATGAGCTAGTAAGGAAGCAGTACATCTTTCAGATTTGTCACTGTTATTTCACTAATAAAAAATGTTGATGTCATCCCAGTGAGTTTTGATTGTTGACTATGAGCACCACAGATTCTGCCCATATATCTGGTCACATGTTGCTAATGAAATTATCCAAAGGTTTGAAATGTCCCTTTCCCCACCCCTCTCCTTCCCTTCCCTCCCTTTCCCTTCTTTCTTTTCCATTCTCTCTCTCCTTTCAATTTTACACTTTAGCATGTGGCGAAATTTAGACAGAGTACAACTACACCCAGGTATATTGCTATAGCTAATTGATATTCTATTTCCATTTTACTTCTGGAAAATGACCAGCATCCCTTTTCATTTAATTTACACTTTGTTACTGAACATCAAAATATTAGGATACTGCTTCTGGTATCAGAACAAAAATTCAATTTGTCAGGTAACACTATTAAAATATTTCAGTAAAATAGCAATCACTTGGACAAACTTACAGTATTTTAAACTGATTTAGAATCTTGCAATTACAAGCTATCATGTAGCCATGGGTTTGGGTATAAATACAAAAGACAAAGATGGATATTTAAGGATGGGCTATCTTTTCTGTTCCCACAATTTAGAGATGCAAATTTTGAACACAGTTTTACATCTACAATAATTGCTTATGCGGTTTATCTCATTAGGATATGTAACTGCCTGATTACACCTAAGAGGTAATTATTATAAGTCTTCCCCAACACCATGCTACATTGACGTAATATTCAAGTAATTCACTGGTGAATCAGACTCTGTAACTCTACAGGGCATAAATTGTCTCCACAATTATTTGTTCTCATATTACTGGAGGTTTAAAAGGGAGGTGCAAATAGGGTCGTCCTGAATAATTAGTTTTTATTATATATATGAATCTTTTTGATTGTACCTTCATAAGTCTTTATCTTCCCATTTATAATGGTCAAAAGTTTTGCACATAGCAAATCCTCCACTTTATATTAGAAAAAAAATAAAAAATAAAAAAGGAAAAGAAAAAAGAAAAAAGAAAGAAAAAGAAAAAGAAAAAGAAAAAGAAAAAGAAAAAGAAAAAGAAAAAGAAAAAGAAAAACAAAAACAAAAACAAAAACAAAAACAAAAACAAAAACAAAGAGAGAAAAGAAAAACAAAAACAAAAAGAGAGAAAAGAGAAAAGAGAGGGAGAGGGAGGGTGAGGAGGGCAGGGCAGGGCAGGGCAGGGCAGGGCAGGGCAGGGCAGGGCAGGGCAGGGCAGGGCAGGGCAGGGAAGGGAAGGGAAGGGAAGGGAAGGGAAGGGAAGGGAAGGGAAGGGAAGGGAAGGGAAGGGAAGGGAAGGGAAGGGAAGGGAAGGGAAGGGAAGGGAAGGGAAGGGAAGGGAAGGGAAGGGAAGGGAAGGGAAGGGAAGGGAAGGGAAAAAAAATCTGCTTTCTTGCTAGCTTTCAAATGGCACGTGTATTCCTTACCTGAGCAAACATTTAGTTATCAAACATCTAGCAAATTATTTTAGGAATTAGGTCAACCCATCCAACAGTAATCAAAGAAAAGATGCTTCAGCTCTTGTACATATCTATTTATCAGAATAATTTTTGCCCATGTCGTCTTTACTTATGCATATAGATGAGGAATTAAGCCATTTTGAAATTTAGTTTGTAGCAATTGCAGACATCCTAATTTTGACTACTGTGGCTTGCAGATTTTAATTATATCCATTCTGAGATTTTTCATCTGCAATTTCAGAAAAAAAAAAATATATATGAAATAATCTTAAACTATTAGTACTTTCTCTTTTGCTCTTTTGCCTTAAAAAAAAAAAAAAAAAAAAAAAAAAAAAAAAACTGCACTCATTGTAGTATTCATCTAAACTTACTCTAAACTTACTTAGTGAATAGTTCATTCAGTATCAAAATTCAATCTGTAGTATAAAAAGTCATAAATTAATGCATGATCTTGTTTGGGGGAAATTGTGAAAAGAATCCAGCAAGGGAGTTTTGATTCTGCCTTCATTATCTCTACGGAAAACAGTGAAGATGGTCCAAGAGGAAACAATAATGTTTGACTAATCTCATTTGTATTTTTGCAATTTTACACTGGGGTGGGTCCACTGCTGTCATAAACAGATTCCAAAATTTTGTAATGTAACAATTGAATCTGGACCAGGGAACTATTTTATTTTCCACATGAAGGTGTATTTGACCTGAAGTTCATGAAGGCCAGAATCTCTTTTCTGATAGTGATCAATACCAGATGCATCATTGGAAGGTATTAAAATCCTGTGGCAGGGATATATCTCTGAGTTGAAATTACTCTCTGTCTCCACTGGCTTTTGTTTGTTTGGGAGAAATTCCGTAGATATGCTACCTTCCCTCCATAAAACTAAAGTGATGTTGACATAGTATCCCTTTCTCTGAGGATTTCTTTCATGTGAACAAAGTTTTAAAAAGTTTCCATGAATGAATGCTCTCCAGCACTGTCTTCTACCCTATGAAGCAAGAATTACCTCAACACATGTAAGTTTTGTCAGACTGTTCAAGTATTTTCTCAGAGAATGCAGTGACTCAGAAACAGTCCTAGCCATAACAGATGGAGCCAAATCTGAATATCAGTGGTCTTTAAGTAAATGATATCTGAGTTTCAATTTGAGCTGATACTGTCATCCAGCCCTATCCCACTAATACCCCAAATTGACCAACCAAACTGTGATTCCTTTAGCCTACTTGCCTTATGTATTGCTTTTATCAGATATTTTTGTTTACAAATAAAAAAAAATCCTTCAGTCTATATTGTTCTTCCTTCAGAAAAAGGTATTTTTTGTCTTTTACTATTACTATTACTATTACCTGAGGCAATTACAAAGTACAGCCAATGCACTTTGCAAAGAAATAACACTTATACTAGTTATGTTGTTGTGATTAATATTTAATGCAACTGACAATTAGGAGCTATTATGTCTGCTTATTTATTTATGCTTTTAAAGCTTTTATAAGTGGAATGGAATGGAATGGAATGGAATGGAATGGAATGGAATGGAATGGAATGGAATGAGAAGAGAAGAGAAGAGAAGAGAAGAGAAGAGAAGAGAAGAGAAGAGAAGAGAAGAGAAGAGAAGAGAAGAGAAGAGAAGAGAAGAGAAGAGAAGAGAAGAGAAGAGAAGAGAAGAGAAGAGAAGAGAAGAGAAGAGAAGAGAAGAGAAGAGAAGAGAAGAGAAGAGAAGAGAAGAGAAGAGAAGAGAAGAGAAGAGAAGAGAAGAGAAGAGAAGAGAAGAGAAGAGAAGAGAAGAGAAGAGAAGAGAAGAGAAGAGAAGAGAAGAGAAGAGAAGAGAATAATAGTTCAGTTGGAAGGGACCATTAAAGATCATCAATTCCAATTGGCTGACCACTTCAGGACTAGACAAATATTAAAGCATATTTCTGAGGGCATTGTCCAAATGTCTCTTGAACACTGACAGGTTTTGGGCATCAACCACCTCCTTAGGAAGCCTGTTCCAGTATCTGACCATCTTGACAGTAAAGAAATTTTCCCTAACGTCCAGTCTGAACCTCCCCTGGCACATCTTTGTGCCATTCCTTTGTGTCCTGTCATCACTTACCAGGGAGAAGAGACCAATAATATTAAGCTCTACTATTAAGCTTAATATTAAGCTTTAATTTATAACTGTCTGATAATTACTTTTGCATGCCATTAATCATCAGGAAACTTTAACCACAAGATAAGACAGATCTTGCTCTGTGCCATAAAAGATAGGGCACCCTGGGAGAGCAGTAACAGTCTGAAGAATATGTGACTTTGCATAAACAAATGCAGATCACTCTTTTTGCAGCCAGAATGAAAGTTATCCTGTTTTACTCAAAGATAACACAACAACTTTATGTTCATTTAAAATACAATAAAAGTTAGTCTGTAAGATCACTACAAATAAATCATGACTGCTGTCTGCATTTCAGAAGGATGAAGATTTTGTTGTTGTTGTTGTTAAAGATATTTTAATTCTTTCAAAAAGCCACTGAAATTATCAAAGTGGTAAAACAAAACAGGGAACTTAAAATTTCCCTTGGGTATTTGATAAGAAAGGTGGTTGCCTCTCATGGTAAAAGACCAGGTTAATTCTTAAGCAAATATAATAGCTGTAGTACTTGTCAAAATATACGTATAAATTAATATATGCAATGTCATTGTGA
Source organism: Anas platyrhynchos (assembly GCF_047663525.1). Lineage (NCBI taxonomy): Eukaryota > Metazoa > Chordata > Aves > Anseriformes > Anatidae > Anas > Anas platyrhynchos. Next base: position 191,460,100 of record NC_092587.1, on the reverse strand, counting down.
TATGGGCAAATACTGCAGTCTTTATGGACTGATGGGCTCACTGAAATATGAAATGGTAATGATTTGCACAAAATTGCAGTGGTAAATCAGTCTGAGAGAATGGTGGAGCATCTGACTTTAAACCTCATGCTCAGATGAATGTACAGCTCTCTCCCTGTTTCATCTCAAATGAAGGAGTATAAAACCTGTAGTTTGGAGCAGATAACAATGAAATTACATGTGGAAAAATTCATCCAGCTAGTTCACCCCTTCCCTAAATATTGGGGCAGTATTGCTCTTGTCCGTCTCATTGTCTACTCTTCTTTTAAGCAACAGAAGGTCTGAAATTCTTTATGTTTTCCAAAAGTGCTTCAGCATATGCCACTGTTCAATTTTGTCTGTTATTTCAGCCTACGTGTTCCTGAGTACAATTTTATCCCATAATAAATTTATGCATAGTGTTCACTTACCAACCCAACCATTAATGAAAAGAAACTAGATTACATGCACAAATTTGCTTAGGTTAGGTGATCAGCTCCTTGTTTATCTGTATAGCCTTATCTATCTATAACACTCATTCCCACCAATTCCTGCCATAGCAGATTTCATTTTAGCTGCTTCACTTTATAGAAAGTAATAGTATTTTAAAGAGAAAATAAAGAGGAACAATCCACCAAAATGAAAGAGATGAGAAAAATACCTGCAGAGGAAATATTGCATGATGTAGAATTAGTTTCACTGATACAAACATCAAAATCTACAACTTCATTTTTTTTTTCTTATTCAGAATTTCTGCATAAATATTTTGTGGTATTAAAAGTTACAGAACACCAGGTCTGACTGGATGTGAATCACATCTCAAAAATTAGAGAAGATTAACAAATGTGCCATGAGCCTAGAACTATTGCTGTAAAACAAATTGTTCAAATAAAATAGGCAGATATGCTAACAACAAGTAGCTTGTATGTTGCTAGCAGAGAGAGCTTCAAAGCACTCAAATGAAATAATCACTACTTTGTACTTACTTTTTTCTTTCTGTGCCTACATGACAGACACCCACGTTTCTAAGGAGCTACTATATCTCTGGTAAAGACATGGATGTTTTTAAAATCCTTTTCAAAATCAGATGATGATCCTTTCCTCTAAATCTAACACTGCATTAGACAAAAAGATGAAATTAAACAGGACTATGAGGTATTCAAGTATCCATGCAGCTATTAAATTAAGAATCAGTGAAAGAAAACACATAATATTGAGATATTCCAAATAAGAAGTGACCTAAGTCTTCTCTCATTTTGATCACTACAAGAATCCAGGATCAGTGAAATTATATTGATTTAAAAATTGCCACGTGTAAAAGCAAGAAGAAATGCTACTAAAGAGTTCTACTCCTGAATACTACTGAAGAATTCTACTCCTGCTTTCTGCAGCTGCATATCCTCTCTACGTTCTACAGTAATATTTGTTAAAAAAATAAGGCTTTTTACACACAAACCCAAAAGTACACATCTTAATGAGCATCCTCATCTAAGGTGTTAGTAATCTGGGGAGCTATACTCATAAGTCAATATTATTATTATTTTTTTAAGTCTAGAAGGCTTATACACAACCTCTATAAATGACCATATGATATCTGCATCATATATATGCCAAAATTCCTCTGCTAAGGCATATGCACTAGAAGAGATTTTAAAATGTCGTAGTTTTCATATTACTGATCCACCTTGATTAGCCTGTTTTAACTCTGTTGTGGTTTAGCCCTGGCAGGCAGCACAACCCCACACAGCTGTTTATTTTTTCTCCCCGGGTGGGACCTGGGAGAGAATCAGAATGGTTAAAGTGAGAAAAAAAAATGTGTTGAAGTAAAGACAGTTCACTAGGTAAAGCAAAAGCTGCACACAAACGCACAGCAAACAAGGGAATTAATTCACTGCTTCCCATCATCAGGCAGGTGTTAAGCCACCTCCAGGAAGGCAAGGCTCATCGCACATAATTTTTCCTTGGGAAGACAAATGCTGTCACTCTGAACATCCCCCCCTTCCTCCTTCTTTGCCCCAACTGTTATTGCTGAGCATGACGCCACATGTGGGACATCCCTTTGGCCAGTCTGGGTCAGCTCCTGGCTGTGTCCCCTGCCAGCTCCCTGTGCACCCCCAGGTCCGTCACTGGCAGGGCAGCACCAGTCGCTGAACAGCCCTTGGCTCTGTGTGAGAGCTGCTCTGCAGCAACTAAAACATCCCTGTGTTATCAGCATTATTCCTAAATCCAAACTATAGCACCATACAAGCTAATAAGAAGAGAAATAACTCCATCCCAGAAAAGACCCTAATATCTTCTATTGCTCTGGAAAATAAGAATTTTCAACCATGGGATTGTTCAACACCAACAGACCATGAATGCACTGTACCAGGCAGAAACAATACCAACATTTGTCTGTCAGAATGCAGCATAGGAACTACATGGTCAATGCAAATGTTTTATAACTGCTCCTAAAATGTACGACAAGTTTACCTAAACTGAAGCTTTTCACAGGATCATCTTGGTTTCAGAGATTTTTTCTGGTAAAAAGTTGTTCATAAACACACTGTAATATTGTTCCTACATTACTTTTCATTATTTTAAAATGCCTTTTTTTTCATTAGTTAGAAACATTCTCTCATTCTATGTGATAGGTAAATCGCAACAAAAATAAGGTTAAAATGACAATGTATAGATTAAACAGTATGTTTTACTGCTAAATTTATTTTTCAAATAGGTCCCTTCATGAAAATCTCTTTTTCGGTATTGCTTCCAGAAAGATTGTAAGAAGAAAAAAACGAATGTTAATAACAAAAGAGAACATGGGATGAGAAAAATATCATACTCCACCCAACACATTTAGCAGCTATTCATCATTCTTGCTTTATTCCATAGTGAAAATTGAGATATTCAAATGAATTGGTGTCTGGTGTCTTTGTACATGTGACATCTACATAGTGTTGGCAAGTATGTCCAAGAACCACAGAATCACAGAATGGTTAAGATCGGAAGGGACCTCTGGAGGTCACTGGGTCCAACCCTCCCGCTCAAGTGAGACCCTGTAGAGCTAGTTGCCCATTACCATGTCTCGTGGCTTTTGAATATGTCCGAGGAGGGAGACTCCACAACCTCTCTAAGCAACCTCTTTCAGTGCTCCACCATCCACTCAGCACAGAAGAGTTAGCTAATGTTCAGAGGGACATCCTGTGCTCTGTTTTTTTGCCCATTGCTGCTTCTTCTACATTCTAGCACTGCTAAAGTCACATTAGCTTTTCATGGGTACCTTGAGGATGTACAGTACCCTAGGACATCAAAAGTGGCATAAGACATTTATGCTTAAATAGCTTGACAACTCACCAAATGATGAGGGAGACAAACCTTGAAATTCTCTAGTGTGTTTCCCAAAAGTTTGAGTTATTTTTCTGGTGAGTGAAATCTGTAGTAATATTTAGATAATTTTTTCAATAGTGTAACATGTTCAGAGAAACACTTTGGCTACTGCTATAACCTGAGGTGTATTCTCCACACTGTCAGTATAGAATGATGGTTTAAACAAAAAGATAGCTTTGGCATTTTCAGTCAGCTAGAAAGCTAAGGCAGAGACTTTAACATAGCTTGGAGAAATGTATGTTCTATGAGTCAAATCAGGTTGGGAAAACATTTTTGTTGAATCTTTTGATTCCTTCCCAAAGAATGCAATGCAAATAAGTGTCTAAGATATTGATAGTGTATCCATATTAATATATTTGTATTACTCTTGGACAGGTAGACATGAAATATCATAAATAAAATATGCTTCATTTCTCTATACTTGATGACACGTAATAGCCTGTTTTTCACTTATTTCTAAATTCAGTTTCTCCACAAGCATAAAGGTATGTCAAAGGTGAGAACATCTGCTTTACTAAGCTTATCTGATCAAGGACACATTCGGTGCAAAGGAGATAATAAGTAAAGGAGGAAACACTAAATAAGAACACACAGAGATACAAATCTGACAGACATGGGATAACAGACTATGGCAATAACCAAAAGTCTCATCAGTAATTTATGGGCCATTAAGAAACTCCATGCACATTTCTGGAGAGGGCCAACCTGGACTTTTTACTACTCATAAGCAGGGAGAACAAGAAGAATTTGAGGTTTTAGGATATTTGAGGGGGTTGGTGGAACCAAGCTGATAAAGGGACATTCAGAGGAAGTGAACTGGGGAGAAGCAGATCAGGAAATAGTCAGAAAACAATATAAAGATATAAATGGGGTGGGTCTGTACACTTGTGTGTCTGAGCCTTGCACCTGATCACCACAGTCTGTCCTATCTTCTTATTAAAACTTTTCTTAACTATCCCTTTGTATAAGTTCATCTCTAATTCATGTAAGTACTAAATGCCAGCTACTGACAGTCTGAGTGAATTTGGTGTCACCATCTGGATTCAGACTTGGGGCGTAGGCACCCTGTGACGATATTGTCAGTCACTGTAGTGAGTGGGGGTTGCAGTGCCGGCTACAAGAGCACGTGAGGGCGTCTGCCAGCAACTGGGGCAGGAAGTGTATGTCCCCAAAAGCAGCTGCTCAGGAAGAGAGGCAAGTAAGTGGCTGGGCAGGATGAATCCCCAAGTTCTGGATCTGCTGGAGCTAGTAGTTTCTCCCAACATCCCTTAAATAAATAAAAAAATAATAAAAATAAAGTCATGAGGAATCAAGGAAGGAAGGAAGGAAGGAAGGAAGGAAGGAAGGAAGGAAGGAAGAAAGAAAAAGAAAGAAGGAAAGAAGGAAAGAAGGAAGGAAGGAAGGAAGGAAGGAAGGAAGGAAGGAAGGAAGGAAGGAAGGAAGGAAGAAAGAAAGAAAGAAAGAAAGAAAGAAAGAAAGAAAGAAAGAAAGAAAGAAAGAAAGAAAGAAAGAAAGAAAGAAAGAAAACTAATTAATGCAGTACTCAGGTTTTAACCAGGAAGCCAGACATAGCTATATGCTCTTTAAAACTTTGCAAGAACCTTCTTGTTTCTCCTTCAACGTCTGAAGATCCTTACAGACAAGGATACTTGTTATTCCAATCTTTTACTCTTATGATATGCTGCTGTTGCATTGCATTTTTAGTATGTTTCTGAAGTATGGAAATACAAAAATATTTTTCAAATGTAAATTACGTTAATCTCCCCACACTCAGCCTTTTTTGCCCATATTGGTAACTGGTGAGTGGTCTCCTTGTCCTTATCTCAACACATGAGCCTTTTTTCATCATGTTTTCTCCTACTGGCCACCTGAGAAGGGGGATTGAGAGTGTTGTGCTGAAGCTTATCTAATTGTGAAACCACCACAGAGACATAACGTCCTTTTGAAAACAGCACTGCCTGTATAACCCTCTCAAACCCATCCATATTTCTGTATCTTTAATGTGTAGTCTTCAATAAAAAAAAAGTTTGGTTCCATGAAAGAGCAAGGTGTTTTTTTGTTTGTTTGTTTTTGTGGGTTTTTTTTGTTGTTTTTTTTTTTTTTTCCTCGGGGAGGGGGGCGGGAAGCAACATTGCTAAGCACTTGGCAACTCAGTTGTATGAGTTAGGCAGAGCTAGAGTAAGACATAGATAATAAAATTCATTGCCTTGATCTACAGCTGCTGGAGGCATATGGTTGAGTTCAGAATCTTTGCTCTCATGTTTCTATTACATTTCTAGGCCTTTAGGGTAGAAGAAAAGCTTCGAAACATGAGCTGAGCACACACAGCACGTAATGTGGTCTCAGATATCCTGGAACAATGCCAGGAGATGTGAATTGTTCTTTTCATTCTGAACTTTGAAATTCTCTTAAAAATTAAGGGCAAAAGAAGGCTTGCTCTTTGGGTTTTATCACCTAGGTAAACGGTTGCCTTTCTCATCAGCGCTACAACCTGTGCAAACCTATATTAAAACACATTCTGCTGTAAAATATTTATAACAGTGTTCATGCTGAGGATGCAAAAATAATAAATAAATAAATAAATAAATAAATAAACCCCTTCAGGACAGAATTTTTATGGGTTGTTTTCAAGGTCAATATCTAAATAGGCAGATTAAGAAAAATCTCTGATTCTTCTTAGATAAGCAAATTTTTGAAAGTAAACACTTTTTTCCCTCTTTTTTTTCCACACTATAGAACTCTGAGATACAGAGTGCGATTGTATATGTATATCTATACAGCATTTGTCTAAAATCCTTATGTATATGGATATTTATAATATAATGCATTTTTTTATATGTATAAGAGCACCAATAAACTTTCTTTTCCTCTGGATGTGAATGTTCAGACCAGTGGGTAAGGTTGGGTTTTAGTCTTCTGGTTGACTGTAAACAGCACAGCAAAGTGCAACAAGTTCTTTAAAATAAAAGATGCTCAGTGCCCTGGAAAGATGAGCCACAGGTGTGAAACACTGAGCATGATCAGAACTAAAGACCTTCAAATGCATTCGATTATTTAATGACACATTTTGTCACATAAAAATATTTATTTGGACTCTTCTAGCCTTTGATGAATAATTACAAAATCCTGCCACCAGTAAAACTTATTTGCCTGACATTGGTGGAATTTTTCTGATTAATATAAACTAAAAGCCTGACCTTGTAGTGGGTTTGCTTGGCAAGGTTTTGATTGCAGGGGTCTGTAGGGGTGGCCTCTATGAAAAGAATCCAGAAGCTGCCCAATGTTAGATAAAGGCCAGTTTCATCCAGCTTCAAAGGGACCCCCTACTGGCCAGAGTCACGCCACTAAGTGATGTTTGTTTCTCACTTCTCTGGCTTGTTAGGAATAGGTAATAAATTTCTTTAATCCCCCTGTGCTCAGTCTGTTTTGCCTGTGATGATGGTTGTTGAACGATCTCTCTCAACCCTTGAGACCTTTTCATCGTATTTTCTCCTCCTTTCCCTTTGAGAAAGGGGAGTGAGAGAGTGGTTGTATTAAAGCTTGGCTGGCCACTGAGTAAAACCACCACAGACCTAAGAGGTCAAGTTATTGTTTTGTTGTTTTCATAGAACATTTAGAAGTCTGTAGAAATTGAAGAAGCTCTCACCTCAGAGGAGCTTTCAGCTTCATTTTTTTGCAGGGTCATATCTTCTTTACTCTGGGGGAAAATAACATTAACACATGCTTAAAGTTTGTATTCTTGTTGCTCTTTTTTTGTTGTTGTTGTATTTTTTGAATGGAATACATGAATTTGAACTGTCACCTCTTTTCTGAATCTTTGAAATTTTTATATGAATTGCCTTATGGAAAGAATTGAGTTCAGTGTCATATGAGGTAATGAAGCAAATTCAGCACAACAGATTTCTTCCATTTCATTTCCACCTCAGGGTTTTTAGAGTCCCTTGTTTCTGTGTTCTTAGATCATTTGAATATCTTTTTTACCTTAGTAGCTTTCCTAAAGTATTATACAGTTGAAGAGAAAATAACCTATTCATAACATATGAAAGTGGGTTTAATTGTTAATATGTAGTATGTCAGTGTGTACTCAGTTATATGTTATAAAAGACACAGTGAACTGTTTGAAATAAAGCCCATCATTTCATCTGTCAAGAACCTCTAAGTAATTTTTTGTTAGTAATAATACTACAAATTATGTAGTCCTTTCCAGCATCCAAATCACATTAGGTCATTGTTATGAAACTTCTCCTGATGTAAGTAAAAATTTCAGTTAATGTTGCCATAACATTATAGAAACAAAACATGCAGATTAAATTGCTTTAGAATTTGTGGGTTCTGGTACTAACCTCTGTTTCAACTGGAGTGAAGACTCCTCTCTAGCAGTCTTTCCTTTCTCACAGGCATAGGAAGGCTAATAGATTATTGACTTCAGTAATAAAAGATAATGAAAGGCATATGCACAAAGAGAAGTGAGTTGTCATTTAAAAATCATTTAATATAATGAGTGCAAAAACCTCTATGGATTTCACCATTACCAGTATACCATCCAATAATTATCTGTGAATTATAATAATATAAGTATTGGTTACTTTGCATTGTTTATACATTTTTAGGACTGCTAAAACTGTCAGCAAACTAGGTGATGAACCAGGCTTCATATTGCAACTGTATGTAGAAGTTCAAATCAAAATCAGGAGCCTCCAAAGAAGATCAAAGGCAGTGGGAAGCATCCCAAGTTTGAAAGGATATCTATGATAAGGATTCATGAGCAGATGTGGCACACATGAGAAAGAAAGAAGGATAAATCTTGAGATTTTGACAAATCAGAGATCCTGACAAGTTAGTGGGCTGTGCAATCACCAACAATATGAAGTTCAACAAGAGCAAGTGCTGGATTCTGTAGCTGGTATGGGCCAACCCTGAATATACTGAGGGACAAGAGGGTGAATAACAGCCCCATGGAAAGGAAGCTGGGAGTTTCGGCTGACAGAAAGTTGATTATGAGTCAGCAGAGTGGTCTGCCAACCAAAACGGCCAACCTGGACTGTCAGACATGGCATTGGTAGCCAGTCAAGGGAACTGATTGTCCCCTTCTGCTCACTGCTGGTACAGCCTCACCTCAGTTACTGTGTGCAGTTTTGGGGTGCTGCAATATAAGACATAACATTATTAGAAAGTATCCAGAAGAGGGTTACAAAGATGGTGAAGGGTCTAGAGGGCAAGATGTATGAGAAGTGGCTGAGGTCCCTTGGTTTGTTCATCCCAAAGCAGAGCAGGCTGAGGGGAGGCCTCATGGCGGCCTGCAGCTTCCTCATGAGGCGAGCAGACGCTGAGCTCTGCTCTCTGGGGACAGCGACAGGACCCACAGGAATGACATGGAGCTGGGGTAGGGGAGGATCAGGCTGGGTGTTAGGAAAGGGTTCTGCACCCAGAGGGTGGTCGGGCACTGGGACAGGCTCCTCAGGGAACCAAGCCTGCCAGAGTCCAAGAAACATTTGGACAATGTCCTTGAACATTTGATTTGATTTTTGGGTGGTCCTGTATGATGCCAGGAGCTGATTCTGTAAAGAAAACTACACAGTTGGTTATAGATCTTTCCAATCTTACAGTTGAAATCTTGATATTCTCACTCTTAAAATTTACTATTATATTCTATTACCCCTACATATTCTTATCAACCCTTGGTTTTCTTTGAGCCCTTTCCAGGTTCTCAGTAAACTAGTTACAACTGCTTTTCTTAGTTTGTATGGCTTCAAGTCACTAAAAAGGTACAATGTTGATATGAAATTTCTGCACATACATACACACAAAACATGATCAACTCCCCCCAGACTGAGCAGGTTGCATATATTTTTGAGACAGCTGTGTATTTACTGTATGTGATTACTATTACTTCCACTGAATATTTTTGTATCTGATGCTTAGAAGTTTGTTGCTAATTTCCCTAATTTCACTTGCAATATTTACTCATTTCCACCAATAAAACTTGTTATAAAGTGTATTACAAAATACACTGAAAAACATTTTTTTTAAATCCCTTCAGTGGATTTTGGATCAGGGTTTATCTATTTGATTATAATGTCAACACTGACAATTAAACATGCATATTTGAGAGAAAAGTATCATCTCTCATTTTGATATAGTTGGTCTGTATTCATAAGAAGGTCCTGACTTATCTAATTAAGAATATACTCTATCTTAATTCAAATGCTGCCAAGGGAAACATATCTGAATACCTCATTATGTAAAAGATGGGTAATTATGTTTATTTTCTTTTAGTACATTCAACACAACTGATGAAATTGTCTTAGCACTAGCACTAGGCTGATTTCCTCACATTTTGCCACCAAACAGCAGAAAGGCATAAAAACCTGACCATTAGAACTTTGTTCAGTATGTAACAAGGCCAAAAGGACAGCTGACAGTGGCTTTCTTTTTGACCAATGAAGTCCTTCTTACAGAGCATCGCACATGGCTGAGCGAAAACATTGTATGGCTTGCAAGACAGAAAACGAAAACTGCTTCTAGTTTCCCAAACAAGCTCTGCGTTGCACCACCACGCTTCACTGAAGTAAGGACTGCTGACAGACATGGTTTCCAGGCACTGTACTACCAAGAGCATTGCTGTCCTTTTAAAAAGATACTGTGAGGCACCGTCTGTCTCTAGAGCTGTTGTAATCATACTAATAGAAAATGGGAACAAGCATGACAACACAGCCAGCAAAGTGATCTTGAAGGTCTCTTCCAACTTTAATGATTCTATGATTTCTAGATGTATGTCTTGAACCTTCTGTAAACCTGAGAGACATTTGAGATGGGGTTCAGGACACATGGCATTTTGGTTGCATGGAGAAGACTTAATTTCCTCCAAGGAAGTAAAGATGGAAGATTTCTAAGAGGCTATTCTCAAATACTTTTTTCCCATGCTGTTTTGAAGCCGTGATATACATCAAAAACTCTAGAGAGAATCAAGAAAACTAATGTCTGCCATGGTGATAGAATTTCTGTGATTACTTTCCACCTTTATCCATGGAAACAGAATTTCTGTATGTTTTGTAAATAATGGTGACTCATAAGGTCATTATCAGAGACCCTAATGTACAAAGTGACATTTTTCATACATATAAAGAGAAAAGTAGCTATTTCTAACTGAAGAAGTACAGTCTGAAGAAGACTTACTGAATATCTCAGGTCCAAGATGACCAACTGAGGATAGTTTAATATCATGACCAACACATTTTGCATGATAGTAAAAAATAAAATAGCTCACATCTTAATTCCTCAGAAGGATGAGGCTCTTCCTAGGTTCGATACTAATATCTTCCAAAGGAAGGAAGGAAGGAAGGAATGAAGGAAGGAAGAGAAAAAAAGAAAGAAGAGAAAAGAAAGAAAGAAAGAAAGAAAGAAAGAAAGAAAGAAAGAAAGAAAGAAAGAAAGAAAGAAAGAAAGAAAGAAAGAAAGAAAGAAAGAAAGAAAGAAAGAAAGAAAGAAAGAAAGAAAGAAAGAAAGAAAGAAAGAAAGACTAATACAATAACAGTCCTATTGCATTTACCAAAACTTTACTCAGGAATTTTAAATGACCTGCTAATTACAAAATGACAATCACAAAACCAGGCCTTAAGCACATAGGTGCAGTGTGGCTTGTGGAGGTGGAGTCTGTTTTGCATAACCAAGGCTGACTAAATGTTTCTTCTTGAATTTCTGGGATCGGGGTGGAATTATTTAACTCACATAGTGTTTCTACTCCTGAAGTTCCTGAGGTCTACCACAGAACCGAGGGCATCCTACATGACACAACTACATGGAACACAACTCACATTGCTCCTAAGCTAAATGTTGACCAAAAAATATTGCAGGACCAGGACAGGGTCATCACAGCAATATAACACAATAATCACTTATAACTTTGGTAATTATTCCAGACACAACCACACCACTGGCATGGCAATGCTTCCTTTGAGACCCAAGCTGCCTGCATCATGCAGATATGTTCATTTGCCAATAGCCTGAAGCAATAAGGTGCTGAGGTAGCACTTTGGAAGCTCATATAGCTTCTTTCTCCTAAATAGAATCCAGTTGTGTTAGACCCCAGGAGGGATCAATTTCCAGCCTTGAGTCCAGTGGGATGTCACAACTTATGTTTCTAAGTGCCAAATGTCTTACCCTGAGAATGAAGGAGGCTGCACCTAAACTGTCTATTAATAACAGTTCCTGGTCTATGATGACCTCTGGTTAGAATAAGTTACATTCTAGTTTTGAACAAGCTGAACCTGGGCTAAATCATTCTAACTTTTAGAAGGCCTTTTACTGCTGGAGCTTTATCACATAGCTTTCTGCTAGTTCAGAGCAAGCTAAACTGTGCTTGCAAATTAACATGCATATACATTGTAACCCAGAACATTATAAAAGCAGATTCTAATGATAGAAGAAATATTCCAGAGGTTCCTGTGAGTTTGTGCAGGAGTGTAACAGGGAGGGAATTTTCTGCAGGATAGGAAGTGCAATTCTTAGCAAAACACAGAAATTACATCATCACGCAGTTATGTATCTGGACAAGCTGAACCAGGAAACTGCTACTGATCAAAATTTCTCTGTGTCAATAAGAGTGCTTTTACGAATTAAGATTGGCTGTGAGCCATATGCCAAATTATTAGTAATTCATGCCACTTTCTGTGATTGCAATATTTGAGTAAATATTCTGCTCAAACGGCTTTGTTAGAAGATTGTAACAGTGTCATGTCTTTCCTCTCCTCTGTATTGCTTTCCAGCTTTATCTGTACCCTCTGCCATCTCTCCAAATGCTATCTTCCAATTTACTCAGTCAGAAACTTCATTCCACTGCAGTCTGTAGCTGAAAATACTCTCTCCTACCTAGTAAGTTGCATCCTGGAACTCGAGGTCTTCCAAAACTATAAGCCTGACTGAAAAGAAGTACCATAATAACAAGAAATCATAGAATCATAGGATGGTTTGGGTTGGAAGGGACCATAAAGATCACTTTGTTCCAACCCTCCTGCCATGGACAGGAAAACCTCCCACTACATCAGATTGCTTAAAGCCCCATCCAACATGGCCTTGAACACTTCCAGGAATGGGGTATCCACAGCTTCTCTGGGCAACTTGTCCCACTGCCTCACCATCCTCATAATAAATAATTTCTTTCTCATATGTAATCTAAGTCTCCCTTTTTGTAGTTTAAAGTCATTCTACCCTCTTTTTAGTTTAAAGCCTTTATTCCCTGTCCTATCACTATACTCCCACATAAAAGTTTCTCACAGGATTTGCTGTAGGCCCCCTTTAGGTATGTAAGGCCTCCCCTGAGCCTTCTCTTCTACAGGCTGAGTAACCCCAGCTCCCTCAGCCTTTCTTCACAGGAGAGGTGCTCCAGTCCTCTAATCATCCTCCTGGTCCTCTTCTGGACTCATTCTAATACATCCCTGTCCTTCTTGTGCTGGAGTCCCCAGAGCTGAACACACTGCTGCAGGTGGGATCTCATCAGGGCAGAGCACAGGGGGAGAATCACCACCCTCGACCTGCTAGCCATTCTCCTTTTGATGCAGCCCAGGATATGGTTGGCTTTCTGGGCTGCAAGCGCACTTTGAGTAACTTATCCCATGACCAAAACAATAGATCCTGAAGGTTTTTTCCAACCTAAATGGTTCAATATGGCAGCACTGAAGATGGGTCAAGAGAAACCTTTTTCCTATAATGATAAATGTTACCTTCTAACTGAGCCCTTCTCCAAGAACTGCTGAGGTCAGTTCTCTTTCAAGCTCTCCTCCTTTGTCCTTCTGACTAATGTCATTGAAAGTACTGAAAACATACACTGCTATACTGGGTGTTCATGCCAAGATGTTGGAAGGACGAATGTAGGGGCCACTGTGAGGAGAGCCTGGGGCTCCCCATGTTGGACTGATCCACTTCCAGCCACTTCCAAAAACCTCACCAAAGCTATAGCTGAGCCCAGAACCTCTGTAAAAACCTTTTGAAGAAAGGACAGGGGAGAAAAACACACACACGCACACACGCACACACAAAAAAAAAAAAAAAGAGAGAGAGAGAGAGGGAGAGAGAAAGTAGTGTGAAAACCAGGGTCAGAGAAGGAGGGGAGAGGGGAGGAGCTGATCCAGGCAGAATCATTGGCCCCAGAAGCTGATGAAGGAACATATTGGAACAGATATACACAGTGCAGACCATCGAAGACCCTGTATTGGAGCAGGTGGATATTTCCTGAAGAAACAGTAGACATGTAAAGCCCATGGTGGAGTAGGTTTATCCCAAAGGAACATTAGCTTCTCAGAGGAATCCATGTTGAAGCAAGGGTAAGTGTGAGGAGGAAGGAGCAGTGGAGAGGAGCTGCTATAGATTGACCACAACAGCCCATTCACCATCCTCCCTAATCCACTTGGGGTGGAGAGGAGATTGAACAATTGGGAATGAAAGAGTGAAGTTATGCCTGGGAAAAAGGTGGGGTAGGTGGGGGAGGAATTTAGTTTTATTTTTTTCTTAATTTCTCGACATTCTATTCAATTTTTAATTTGCAATAAATTAAATTAATTCTCCTCAAGTCAAGTGCTTTTTCCTGTGACGGTAATTAGTAAGTGATCTCCCTTTCTTTCATGACTGTGAGCTTTTTCATCCTACTTGATCCCCTTGTCTGGTTGAGGAGGGTAGTGTTTGAGTGGTTGGGTTGCACTTTGGCCTTTAGCCAAGGTTAACCCACCACAACTGAATATAGCTCATCGTCTCGAAGCGTTGCTCATGCCTATGGTACCTAAAATGAAAAAATATATATATAAACATATATATATATATTCTACAGTAACATAACTTTTGTTATTTGCATCACTTTTTGAAGATTGTCTATACAGGGAAATTATAGCAAATTCTGAGCAGCCACTTCTTTTAATAGAGTTAGGTGTTTTGCATTGTTCAATGGTATTCATTATGATCAATTCTAGTTCAATAGAAAGCAGTCAAAATGTTAATCTGAACCATAACAGGAACATGGATAAAATAAAGATGGCTTAAGTGTGTGCACCATAGGGTATGTAGCTCACCATCTGCTGAGAAAGGATTAATTTCACTGACCTTCGCCCTTCCATGCTTATATTCAAGTTATATTCACTCTAATCAGCAGTGGGTTAAAAAGAATCCTTCTTAGGTATGATTTATTTCATCCTAAATCAATGTCTGGAGCAGGTGAAATGAATGATCCCTAAAAGCACCTGTTTCTCTCCACTGACTCAAAATGAAGAGTACTTCAGAAGATGTAAAATTTGCATCATGCATATCTAAATGAGATGAGGTCAATCTCAATTTTAATGACTACTTGGTCCATTTTGTGCTGATTTACCAGCACTTTTAACAAAAATTTAGTGCATATGTTGCATGATCTCTAACACAAAACACAAAAATTATCATCTGGATCGTAAAAGATGTTGTCTGATGATTTATTTATTTATTTATATTTACAAAAACAGCCTTTAGAATTTATTATTTGACTTGAAAACACTTAGTGGCTAGTGAAGAAGACCTGTACCACATATATTGACGCATTTAGTACAACTGGGATAGTAAAATATGAGAATTTTGATCAGCAATATTGGGAAATATTTATAAATCATACAAAGACTGCAGAACGCCAGCTTGGTATCACAGAAACACAAACAAATGCTGAAACTGAAATAAAGTGATCAGGCATTCCTAATGTGGTTAAGACACTTCATGGTTTTTAAAAAGTAATTGAGTTGAGTCAAAATATGATGTTAGTGGTTTTGGTAACTTATCATTACAGGCAAGCAAATGCTCATTCATGAGAAGAATCTTAACCTTGAACTCAATGGGATTTGAATCAGGTTTCAGCTCAGAGGAATGATTTTGTTTCAAGGTGAATATCTGTGCATATTTTGTGCTCTTTTGCAATAGACAGGAAAGGCAGCTTTCCATTTAACCTAGTCCAGTCTGACCCATTGAGCCCTGCACTTCACCTGTCCTAGGCTATCTGAACACTACCAGGTGATATGTGTTGCAACTTGACTAATATTTATCATGACAGATCTCTTTTTATAATACTTTTCCTCTGTTAAACCAATATCTTTTCTCAACACTTTCTGAGTAACATGAGGATGACACACTGGGCTTTGCAAAACATGACTTTTATGCACTGCCTTTATATGCATTGACATTTCTGGGACAGAAATGGCTCAAAAAATCAGAGCAGAGGGAGAAGAAACAGTGGCATAGATATTAAATTGCCAATGAGTTTAATGCTCTGAGTCTCTTCTAGACAATACTTTTAATTCTGTACATTAGTTGCATTGTATTATCTGATGAGCAGACTCATTGATTTTAAAATAATAATTAATAATAATAATAATATTATCAAAAAGGCAGCAAATGATATTCCATTAAACAGGAATTAAAAGAGCACTATGCAAACTCTTATGACATATACAACCACAGAGAGAGCTGAGTCAGTAAAAGAAAAGCCTTATATACTTTTGTGAAACTTAGATTCTGCCATGACTTTGAGAAGTTACTAAGATATATATTAAGACACCAGTACCATATTATTGTCATTAACTTAGCTTTATACCTTTCAGAAAATTTGAAGTTTTGTGTTTGCTTGTTTGTTTGTTTGTTTGTTTGTTTTGTGTGTGTGTTTATTTGGGTTTTTTTGTTTGTTTGTTTTAATTTTTAAAAGCAAAATATTGGAAAAATATATATTTGGTAAAGTCTGCTATGGATTTGATACAATATATGATAACAGTTCAATCAATAAACGTAGAATAGCAGCCATATTCATTGTTTCAGGGGAATCTATAAGGAATTACATAGATAATTTGTGTTTTCTAAGAGAAAACAGATAAGAAAGTGAAATACTTTCCTTTGATGACCTCAGATGAAAATCATGAGAGACAGAGCACAGAACATCCCATCTGTCCACATGACAGCAGCTGACCTCATGGTAAGGCCTGCACGGAGCCCATGCAACCCTACCTCCTGCCTCCTTGTGCTGACCTAAGGACGTGACTGGTGGCTCACACCCCACATGTTTCTGTACTGCTCTCTGATTGTCCAGTTGCCACATTTTGAAACCTTCATATCCACATGATCTCAGAGCACCCTCTCATTGGCTTCCTACTCTCTTTACATCATTATGTGTGCAAAACAATACATTTACGTTAAGATTTTTGTACACGTATGTAGAAAGAGGTGTAAAATATGCATAAATATATATCTATATGCATATTAGTACATTTGTGTGTACATTTGTGCATATTTATAGAATCATAGAATCATAGAATATCCTGAGTTGGAAGGGACCCTTATGGATCATCAAGTCCAACTCTTGACACCGCGATTTGTACATTTATGTGTATACTTATATATATACTTGATATATGTACATATATTATATATATAGATACATATAGAGATATTTAAATTAAATATAATATTGTAAAAAGGACCACATAAACCAGAAGAACAAGCCAATAGGTTCATGGATTGGAAAATGTTATGTTGAGATAAATTTTAGTTTTAGATCTTCATACAGAGAAACAGCTTAGTGTGGGTGGCACCAAGCTCCCTGCATCCACGGCTGTAGGACACATCTCACACCCATGAACCCATGGTGCAATACAGTCTGGGGCTTTGTGCATTCCTCTCCCTTAGGTCCAGGACAGCGCAGAAAGCTGAAGTAACCTCTGGATGAGTGGCTAAGGAGGAGGGGGGCAGGAGTGCGCCATGGCCCAGCTGTGTCCTGGCCTGGACCTGCAGCTGCACAAAGCCGAGTAATGCCGACAAGCACAGAGAGCAGCCACCCTCAGTCACCATGGGCAGCCCCTACCCCTGCCCAGGGCTCTCCCCACCTCAGGCCAAGGACGTTAGTCCCACATCACCCTGGTGGCCAGCAGACACCTGTCCACAGTGACATGGGCCACTGCCAGCCTGCTGCCTGCTGTGACATGGGCACTGCGTCACTGGGGTTGGTGCCCAGAAATTTTTGATGCTTTACCTTGATGTCGCTGTCCTCGTAGAAAGCAGCAAATCCCTTCAGCTGAGTGGCTGAGGACAGGAGTGTGCCATGGTCTGGCTGTGTTCCTGCATGAGCCTCCAGCTCTAGAAGATGAAGAAGGAACAGCCATGACCTGTCCCACCAAGGACAACCCCCGTATCCCTACCCAGATCCAGCCCTTCCTGTTCTTGTCCACCTCCCCACCTCAGCCCTTGCTCACCTGCTCCCTGCCTCCATCCTGGGTGGCTGTGTCATCTGTGACAGCGGCCACAGCCAACATTCTGCTGCTGTGACAGCCACCACATCACCAGGGCAGGTACCGGGGGTACTAAATAAGTAAATTAATTCCAGTTGTAATGCCTGGAAGTCCACTGTCTGTGAACTCAACAGGACTCAGCTGTCAGGACCAGGCTTTGCAGCATCACTTCAGGGGTTGTGTGGAACCTCACTTAACCTGGAGCTGCTACATCAGGGCAGGGCTGACACAAATGTGGTACTGTGCTCATCTGCTCTGCCTGGAGGTCTAAGACACCCTGTAACTAAAAGATGCTTACCTTCTGATACTTATATTTAAGGAACTGAACACTCTGAATAATGCACATGCTTAAAGTTAGGTGTCCAGTGCACTTCAGATATCCTGGAGTGACTGGATTGATCCCATAAGGCCACTTTGGGGACTTCCCATAGATCCTTTGTCATGTATGATAGTTTTATGAGGATCTCTCAGAAAGTGTGCAATATGGCTCCACATAAATGTTTAGACGTTTTAAATGCTTGTCTGCATTTTGACTTCTAAATTTGGTTGTATACAATATGCTGCTGATACGAGAAGCTTAATTCCATGCTCTGGTGATTGTGATTCATCTGAACTGTTTAAGAACTGTGTCACAATGGGATGAACCCACTCCTAGAAATGATGGTTTTCTTTTGTACTTTAGCACTAGAGATGACCCTTTATTCTGCTAAATAGAGCATTTCATCTCACAAGTTATAATTATATGAATGGATGCTGAATCGCTAATTGCAGAATCCCTATCTTTTAGTAAATCCTGAAACCACAATGACTGCCAAATTTGCTTGCAGAAAATAATGTCACAGCACTGTAGCAAAAAGCTACTCAAAGCAATATTGCATAAGATAGAAATGCTAACTTATTTTGAACATAACTTCCTGTAGCACTCACACCATCCCACCTACAAGCACCAAGATGCATGTAAGTAGTCTGCTGAGAAGTGACACCTGTATCCAAGGAGTCTGTTGTACATTGCTTTCAAAGACATAGTGGACAAAGGACAGTAGTTTTCAAGTCTATCCCCACACTTATTATGTTCTTCTTGGTAGGGTGTGACTTTTGCATGCACCTCATACACATCAGGAACTGGCAATGATTAATCTCTCTATGTTATCCCACCTTTGTGAGTCCCTGCGATTTACTCATTGTCTCTGTTTCAGATTTGATTGTCCTGAGAAACTGCAGGTAGATATGTGCTAGGATCTTGATGGCCTGGTACCATGTCAGCCATTGTCATAGCACTCTCCTTGTGGGTATTTTGTGCCCCAACATTTCCTGCCCATTCATACTAATATAAATACTTTTTACTGTAGCCTGCAGTAGTTAACACAGTTTACACATCCCTAGAAGATTCCAGGATTTCTGTTTTATAATACATTGTAAGCACCTTTGTACCTGCTAGGAAACAAAAGAAAAAAAAAATCTAATGAAGAAGCAAAAACAACGGCTACATTTTATGATCCCCAAGTATTTTTCTCATTAGCTTCCTGACCTTCTGATGTTGTCCATTATTATTTCCATGATATATTATTGTTAATGTTCCACTTCCCTGGATGAGAATTACAAATGAAGATTACAATTCATTTCCTTCTATGCAATCATTTAATCTATGAATTCTAATGTGATCCAATTTTCATGTTTTGTTAATTTCATTGGATTAGGATGAGCTTTATTTTGTTTCTTACCACTTCTATATTCTCCATTATTCACTTCATGTAATCCCTCTTCAACCAAAACAAACTGGAAAAAAAAATAAAAAAAAAAAAAAAAATGAGAGGAAGGCATAGAGAAACTTTCCACTGATAGAACAGACAGAAGGAAATGTGATGAGTAATTGAAAAAAAAAAGTATTCCTTTTCCTTTAACATAATAATAAAAATGATCTTTCTAGGGGTGTTATGCTGCATTTATACCTGGGAGTGACAACTGTCTCTCTCCTGCAATTAGTAGCGTAATGGTCAATGCCAAATAGTTAATAAGAAGTTTATTTCCACAAATCCCCTGTATGACAAAGTCAGGATACTCAAAAGAAAACTGATCTGTGTAAGAATAAGGCAGACACTTTTATGGAGTTCATATTAATAAGAAAAAATATTTTCTGCATGTGATTCCGTTGGATAGTGCGTTTCACACAATGTTTCACACTGAAATACAAAAACACCACATAAGTTTTGTATCTTCAGTCTTACATTGTTACTAATATGTGGAGAAAAAAGAAAAAAAAAAAAGGAGGGGAACAAAAATGTTTTTCAAGTATTTTATCATGATACCATGGAGGTAATTCAGAAAGTCATTTCAGAACTGTCAGATCATGAAAGTCTTGCTAATACATGTAAGAACATAACCCTTACAAGACAAATTAAATCACCAAAAGGCAACTTCTTCAGCACATCATATTGGCTGGGATTGTTGCCTTGCATATCAGTCCTGGCATGACATTCAGTTCCAGCTCAGTTCCAGGTTTACACATAAATAAAGCACATTATTGTGGCAAACATTATTAATGATGCTACAATAGCAAGCTTGTTACCATAGCTTGTCACAATAATGATGCAATTGCCCTAAACTGGCATATTCCAAATGTGCATCTCCATCCCACTACAGCAGCATGTACGTCAAAGAGATCACATCTCTATCTGAAATAATGACTTGAAAGAATTTTAAAAAGTCATCTTACAGATATTCAAGTTGAAAAACTAGTATTTCTATATGGAACAAACCTATTCAGCTGGCACCACCAACAAGTATAAATCTTCAGACAGAGAATTAAATTACTCCTCAGAGACCTCCTTCTCTCTCACATTGTTTGCAAATAACCTGTCACCCAAACTGCTGATTCTGTTCCCATTCCTTGTTCCCTGCTATTGTAAGCATTATAATACCACTTTGTAACTTCCATGTCATAGCATCTTCTACAGCGGGATCTCAGCATATTTTACAGTTGTCAGGTAATTTAGCTTTGCAAAACTGAATTCTTGCAAAGTGGACAATCGTTAACAGCCTTCATTTTTCAAAGGTGGAAACTGAGGTGCAAACAGGTTAACCATAGCCTCTTTATTGAAAGGCTGAACATGCCTTTGAAATCAAGAACAATCAAAGCTCAGCAAATTTTACACTTGGAGCAATGATAAACTTCTTAAGGTGCAGATTCTTTGCTCTTGAAAGGAACCCAAAAGAGAGACAGCCCTTTAACATAAAACTTGCAAAAGTTTTTATCCTTTTTTAACTTTTTTTTTTTTTTTTTTTTTTTATACAGCAATCAATTCCCTGATACTCTGAGAGAAACTTTTGTTTAAAAGTAATCAATCATATAATATGTAAAAAGGATGTTCAGGGGAAAACAATAATTTTGTGACTAAGAATGCTTTCATATTATGGAGTTAGACTTGTTTATGAAAAAAGAAAAACAAACAAAAATACTACCTATATAATCACTTTCATTTTGCAATTTATACCACCATGATGCTCATTGACAGGGTAACCAAGTGTGCAATATCTATAGCCTATATTCTTTTCTCATTTGAGTTAAGCTTCAACAAATTGGTGAAATTTTGAGTACTATGGGTAGCATCATGTTGCCCTACATATGATTTGGATGTTCCATAAATACACCACTACAGAACATTAACAACTCCTTCTACTGAGTACTGAAATCAGCCAGGCCTTGATTAATTTAAGGAAAGCAATTATCCTAAATCCAGCTACTCTGGAAAAGTGACATCATCATTTTGAAAGAAGCTCTGCTGGAGTAACCTGAACTCAATGTTGTTTGTAGCTTATTACAAGCTGTTGAATTATTTTCTCATAGGAAATAAGAGAAAGGAAAATATTTGTATCATATGATTCTATAATTCTATATACCTTACAATAGTCCCTAAATGACCTGTTTTCTTCACAGCTTCATTGTCCTACAGTGAAATTTAGAAATGACTAAGTGAGATGTAGAAGACTAAAATTTCAGAAGGATTTCTTCACAATCTTGTACCAGTGAGGATCTGGGAATTTTTCAGGCAGCTTCTATAGCAGATCAAAGACTTCCTGATGATGCTTTACTGATGATGGTAATTTATAAATCAGCACTATGGATACTTACCAAGAGGATGGAGTATAATTTCAGGACTTGCAGTGAGGCATGGAAAGATATATCTTTGCTCTTAAGGGAGGAAAAAATAAACACACTAATAAGATAACAATTAGAGTTGAAGGACATAATGAAAACTAGGAACAAGTAGTTTTTCACAGATGAAATATGCAATATTCTTATGCCAGAATGAAGAATAGTTAAGTACTTTAAGGGTTGCAATTGAAAACGATGGAAAAATAAACTGTTCCCATTTATATGATGTGTATAGCTATGTTTTATACAAAATAATTATGTTAATAATATTATGCTTATGCCATCATCTTGTAATGAAGTGTGGGGGTATGTGAAAATGAAGCTATTGTAATGATTGCATCTATTATTAACTTCAAATGAAGGATGAGATTCATCTCACTTAACTTTAGCTGTGTAAGAGTTGGGCATCAAGTCTAAGTTCATTACCTAGACTCCCTTTGGAATCATCTGACAGGTAAACATTTCCCAACTTAAGATATCTAAGACAAGAAAGACTAATGTACTTGCCTGTCCACTACCAGTGGTTATAGAAAGAGCCCAAAGTCTAACTTTACCAGATACGCAGTTTTCACACAGTTAAATCTAGATGATATTAATTCTACCTTAATAGAACTTTCTCATGTTAAGTCTTCTTGAGCTTGTCTTTCAAGTCTAGAACTGCTATTGAATTTACATGTAAACATATATTTAAATGTTTTTTGGGGGATCTTAACTAGGCATTTATTGGGAATAAAATTTGCGATATATGAAATTTCCTTATTCTGTTCAAGAACAATAATTTGTAAATAGTTCATTTTGCTTATGCAGCAATTAAAAAAGAATGTTAAGTATCTAGGATTGATAGAGCAAACCTTTAATTAAACTGCATGAAGAGATTTTTGATTTTTTATTTTTTTAATCTAATGGAGTTCCTCCTAAATAAAAGCAATAGATTGTGCTGGTATCTTTAAAAAATACTGAATTTCTGACTGCTTTACCACAGTGCAAAAAATAAATGAATAAATAGATAAATAAATAAAATATCTGAATGTCATCTGCACAGTGTTGTCATAAAATATAAATTTAATCAACAAGCTTTCCTCTTCAATGGTACAACTAGGTCATATGAGCTCTGGGGGTCCTTAAATCTAAGCCAGTCACCAAAAGCAGGGCCAAAGAGAATCGCTATTCACTTCTGTAAGTGATTCTACCTGCCTCAGCTCTGTGACAAGATTTTGCATTAACTGTGTAATACTAGCTGCTGCAGCTCTCAGGAGTGTGAACAGGAAAATCCATGGAGACAGAGATGAAAAACTGTGCTAAATAAGCCATGACTCTGCAGCCGTCAAGGTTGCCTTTGGTCAAGATGCTGAAGAGCAAACTTGATACACTTAATCCATTTGCAAATCTTTGGAAATGAAAATAAATGCTAACAGTATCAAAGTCCTGGATTTCTTGCATCCAGAGAAGAAAGGTTTGCAATTTCATTCTAATTTATATCTGCCTTCTAATCCAGCCTGGTTATGCTATTTTTGTGTTTAGATAGTCATATGTCCATCTTCTTCATCACTCTCCTTCTTTTCCAACTTTCTTACTTCCACTATATCATACTTATACATATCATATATCATACGTATTTATCATACATATTTAAATCTTTAATTGTTGTACAGAACTGAAATGGTCATGACTTTCAGAAGGTTCACATCAAGACTGTGTCAGAATCTGAGATTTGCAGCTTTGCTTCCAGTTAACTCCCCACCTCCCCCCACTCCTACCCTCCCTTTTTTTCCTGCTTTCTTTTGATGCCACACCAAAAAAAAAAGCATGAGAAAAGGACTATACAGTGGTGGAATACTGCTGCAATATATCATCTTACTGAGAGGTGAGGACCAGAAACTATCTGCAGTGTTTCTCAGATCTCTAGAAAACTGTATGCAGTTAGTATCGCTTACTTTTGGGATCTAAGTAAGCCATAATGGCTATGCAAAAACTAGATTTTATATTTTTCCTTTATTCCTGTTAGATACGTCACAGTCTGAGCCCCTTTTTCCAACGCAGCAGCCAGCAGCCAACACAGTCCTGTAAGAAATAGACCACAGCTTTAGTTGAAGGAGTTGCTTAACTATCATATTTGTGAGGAATGTGAGCCAGTGAGAATGTTTTAGACTTGTTGGTACAGCAGTTAGCACAAACAAGAGACTGTCTGCACAGGGCTCACACTTGCTGTGAGAAGGAAGAGTAGTAAATATAATTGATACTTCTGAATGGATAATATAACTTATACTCCGTGAAAAAGACATTATTTCATCATTTATATTCAGAATCTCTTTCTTAGAACAGAATAGCTAATCAGTTACAAGCTTGTGTCCTGGAAGGACTTCTTGACCCTTTATTGTCTGTGCTCAAAAAATTAGTTGGTTGGTTCTTCCTCCTGCTACTTCTTTGCCGGCACTGGGGCCTTTAGGATACTCTGAGTGCTTTGCTATGTAGGTGATCAGTGCAGGAAAAAGAGATAGTATGGGACTTACTACCTTTCTTGTCCCAGTAGCATTTGTTAAGATAAATGGCTAGCCCAGCAACATCCAGCTCTTCTCCTAAGCTCAGCATACAAGGAAGACATCACTCTGAGTGACGACAAAGGAAGAGAACAACAACAAAATCACATTTATGGGGCACTCAGCTAGGTGTCTTCAGTCTGTATGTTCATTTCTTCTTACAAAGTTGCTTAGGTTGGCCTCTCTTTGATGCATAGCTCAGGTGCTTTGCTGTACTGGTCTCAGCATGTTCTGCTGTGTACTAACCTCCTTGACTGTTTCTTGATTTTCCTCATTCCTGAAATTCTGCATTTGCAGTTTTGCTTGTTCTGTTGCTTTTCATGCTTTTCAATGATTTTCAGCAGATGCTCATGTACCCTTCCTTTTCTTCAGGTTACCTCTAACAATGTGATCCCATGAATCACAGATAATTAAACTTTCTTGCTTCTTTAGGAAAATAAAATAAGAAGTTTTCCATAAACATCTCAGGCAGTATGTAATATACAATATTTCATATTTTTGTCTTATTTTTCATATGCAAAAACAAGGAAAGAAAGAAGGTACTATGCAGATCCCAAAAATAAGATTAGGTGTTAACTTGAACTTTTATTCTTTGTTTGTTTTTATATACTGTCTTCTCTTTCAAAAGCCATAGAAAAATAGTGAATTTTTGAACTACTTTGTGTTTAACTGATTCTATTCCTTTTCTTCTGTTGATTTTCCTTTCTTGGCAATTCAGAGGCAAAAGAGTCCTGTGGAGGGATTTCACTCTTCTCAATACAGAACAAATTTTCCAGCGTAGTTTTCAGAAATTTAAATAAATAAGTAAATAAATTTCCATTACTTCAGATATCTTATTGCAGTGCCTAAGATGGTCAAGCACCCATGTGGATACCCCTGTGTGTCCTCTCAGATTTTACTTCTGGTTGTTTTCACTGACTGTCATCTGTAGTTGTAAGGAAATAATAAAAACACAGTAAAGTCCACTTCACCCTCCATAAAAGTAGCCTGTCCTTGTAGATTCTAAATTTCCTGTATAAGCCCCCTACAAGACCCACATCCATGCATCAGGACATCCCCCATTCTCTCCCCCTTCCTCCCCCCCAACATAAAGCAACCATTCACATTTAACCTTGACATAATGTACCCTACTTATAAAAGATTCCACTCATGTTTATATTTTTAATCTGTTGGAGAAAAAGCAGAGAAAAAGAAAAAGAGAGAAAACAAGTATAACATGCAGAGTTAGACAGAACTCATCAAACTGCTTTATGATTTCCTGAAGAGTGAACAGACGTGGCAGCAGTATGGAATACTCAACAGTTTTGGTCAGGGGTGATATCAAAGGAACACTTCATTTTTTTTTAAAGAGAGGATCGCTGGTTTCATGAGTACTTGATTGTCATGTCGATGTGGGAGCATCAGCCTGTAAGCCTAATATTATATCTAACCAAATTCAGATCAAAGCCCTAACAGATGTTGGACATTCTTTCTGAGGAAGGAAAAAAAAAAAAACAACAACAAAAAAAAAAAAAACACACTGTAAGTGCTATACATGCTCTGATGCTTTGTCATGGAGCTCTAGGGTATGCAGCTGGGGGCAAACTACCAGTGGTATTCCATAAGAAGCAAGAGCACCACTGACCTCTTTACAGAAGTTTGGAATGAACTTCCTGCCTTGAGACAATAGAAATGATATTTTTGGTGCTGTGTTGTGCTTAGTCTTATCTTTCTGGTCTTCACCCATTAAAATGCTAAGAAGAAGCAACAGAAGCAGAGCTTGGCCCTAAATGGACAAATTATTTAAAGTAGATAACATGTAAAGCCAGTAAGATGCATGCTCCAGATGTTTTAAGATAGCTGCCAAGATGTAAAAAAGAGTGAGTCTATTAAACAGGTCAGACTATGCTTAGATATGATCTTATACACTGAGGAACACAAAACCCTGTTATTTATAGCTAGGTTATAATATGATTTCTTTGTTTTCTTATGCTACACTGACTAATGGATTTCTTTGTTTTGCTTGTGCTACACTGATAAATGGAATTTCCTCTAACAAATAAGTCTTAGAGTGACTTAATTGCTTAATAATTTTCTACATTCTGTTAATGTAGTAATCATTCTAGTCTATCAATTTGCTGCATAGCATTTTGCTGATCTTGTTACTTTATTAATAGAAAATCAATGTAATAAATTATCAGGATAATTATGTATTTTTTTAACTTGGGGAAGCATATAAAGTTTAAAATTACTGTTTCAGAGAAGATTGAAGTTAGCAAAATTTGGTCATTTTTCATTACTTTTTTAAACATAAAAAGGAACAAACAAACAAACAAATTTCATCAGGAGACCAGAATAATTCTTGTATATATGGTACAGTATATGAATAGCAATGAAATCGTGATACTGCAATTTTTTTCACATTTTTGAATACATTTAAACAAAAAAATGGAGAAAACTCATCACCTACAATATATTGGTCTGAATTATTTGTGTAGGGTTTTATTAAAATTTTTATTTTTTTAATTTTTTGAAATGTGAGTGATAATAAAGAAAGATACCACTACTTGATATAGTGTAGCTACAATGTTATAGAAAAATAAATAATAGTATCATATTTTATAATTATTTTGTCAAAAGGTTATAGCCAGAGGGTGGGTCTTAACTTATTTATTTATTTATTTATTTTCTTTCACCACTGATTTTGTATTTTATTACTCTAGACAACTTGCAATAAATATTTCTTGAGGGACCCACTTCTGTCATTGGCCACCTCACCTATGCAAAAGCCATGTGAGTTTTCTGTATTTTGTACTGGTGAGTGTAAACCTGCCCAAAGAGAAAGCAGATACATTTAGAGATGCCTAGTTATAGTTCTGTTTCCCGCAGTTTGATTCCAGTCTTTTACAAAAGTTTAAGGGATAGATTTGTCAGCATTTCAGAGCATCAGCAATCCACTTGATGACACCTGTTCTCAGCACCTTTAAAAATCAATCCTTTTGCAACATGTTTCTAAAATTCAGAAGTTGATAGGCATGTGAAAACTACTGTGATTGCATGACAAGGAAATAAATAGTAACAGAAGAAAAGGATATTTTTTTTCTTTTTTTAAGAACTGCGTGAAATAGACAAGAGATAGGCAGAGTATCCTATCCCTTTTCACATAAAATTAACAAAAATCATGAGCAAAGAGCCCAAGTCCCATTTACATGCAGACACTTTTATTTTACTATAGCAGTGCTAATGTGGCATCAATGAAGTTAGGCAAAAAAGATTTGAAATGTTATTAATCTCTTATTTTAGACAATAGTTTCAAATAGTGTTATTAAACCAAAATTATCATCATTTTGAACAGTTAAGAGGCTCTTCGTCCTGCAGCTTCAGTTTAAGGCAATACTGTGATCTGCATATAGGCCTTTAAAAGTTTTTGGACTAGAGTTTGGACTAGATATTTTTCAGTGATTGTAATTTCTAAGAAAAATACTTATTTGATTTCCAGAGTGGTTATTTTCTTCTTAATATTATTTTTATTTATTTATTTATAACATAGCTCTTAGAAGTATATCATGATTTTCTTGCTTTTGCACATAGAAATGATTTAAAGAAAATCAAGTAGAATAAATTCTTTCAGAATGAAAACAAATGGATAGAATCGCTAGGGTTAATGAAATTTTGACAAGTATAAAATAAGTAAACCTGTTCATGAGTAAAGCTGTTAAGGAAATATGTGTGGTTTGTTTTGTTTTCTTTTGTTTTTCCGAAAAAAATAAATGTGGATACATGTTTCTGACCATAAAGAAATCTCAGATGTCTAGCTATAAATGTTAAGAGGTGACATAGGGTAACAACCTACTTCTCTTCAAATGTAGATGACTAATCCGGACAGATATTAACATATGATGAGATGAATTCTGCTCTATAAACTCAGATAAAGGATAAATTAGTTAGTGAAAAATTAAAGCTTAATTTTAAGAATTAATACTATTATGAGGCTTGAGAATTTAAAAAAGGAAGTGGATATATCAAAGTATGCCTGTGTAGATTAGGGCATCATGTGTAGCCTTAACAACTATCAACAGTCACAAATGTTGTATTAATATTTTTAAACCTAACTTCGTAGTTTATGCTTTCTGTTTGGAAGTACGATTGAAATTCATCTTCACTAAATAATCACATGATCATAAATGAATTAAATAGTGGTGCAGTAACCTCAGTCATACATATATTTATGTTTATGTGTACTTACATGTCCACATATATTTGAATATGCATTACTTGAATTAACAACGACTAATTCTCCAAGTTTTTCTTCTTCAGAGACAGTGGCTATACTCCACCGCTTCCATTGCACAATTAAATTATCCTTTCAAACTTAGCACTCCTGCTTCCACAGCTGACTTTTGATATCAAACCTCTGATGATCCTTGTGCATCCTAAGGAGTTACAGGAAAAAAATATGCAACATTTTGCTCAGCTGTTAATCTGACAGATAAAATGTGAATGACATATATCTTTGTTAATATATCTGGTAACATATTCTCTACACAAATAAATAACGTATTTATATAACTATAAATTGCATTTTATTTTCATTAGGATAAGTTTTTATTTATAACTGAGCTCAGTTTTTTTTTTCTTTTTCAAAGATTCTATGCTGTTCACTTGAGGAAAAATTACACATTTTCAAATTCATATTTATTCAAACAAATAGGTATTGCCATAAGTATTTCTCCTAAAATTAATTAGAAAAATACAATGCAATTAAAGCTTGTAAAATATCAGAAATCAGATATTAAATAAGTTCTTAGCAATATTTGCATTTCTTTCTAAGTAGCAGTGCATTTGAGTTGTTGTGCAACTCTTTAAGTCATTACAAAGCATTTAAAGACGTAACTCTGTAATCCTTACATTTCTTCTATTTTATGCTTGTTGAAATCAATTAAGCTGCTACTCAGTAATAATAACAGAACATGGGATTTAATATTTCCATGCTGTAGATCAAGATGAATAATGTAGATGATATATTTTTGTAGAGGTATGATAATGTTGTGCATTATCTGTGTACATCAACAGCCATTAAAATAAGGCAGAGCATGTTAAGTTTCACAAATGTATCTATTTTAAAATGAAAGGCCATGGCTCACTGAGGATCTGATTTTCTATGATATTATAATCCAGTGAGCAACCTTCAGTTCAACTGACGACCTTGAACATGCTTAGCATTTCTTGAGTTTCCCAGCTCCTTTCAGGATTTTGCCAGGATTTAAAAACTAATGAAAGGTAAGTAAACATACGTAGGTAGTTTCCCAGTTCAAACTTCTGAAAACAATTAAAATAAATAAATAAATAAATAACCATACAGCTACAGTGCTCAAAAGCTCTTTATATGGAATGAAAGCAAAGAATTAGATTACAAATCCAATAACAAATGCACACATGAAAGAACTCACAACTCCACTCCACAGAAAGATGAAGCTACCCTTGATAATCCTTTTTTCAACCTCTTACCAAAAAGACAGAAATTCTACTAAAACGTTTAACTTATTAAGACAGTCAAAAGTAGGAGTTGCAAGGCAGCTCATCCAGACACATGTAGTGAAATTCAGCTGACCAATATAGAGAGCTACAATTTTGAAAATGGAACATGTGGCAGTATCTTCAGCCAAGGTGTAGGCTGGAAGGCCAGACCCATTTCATCCACACTGCTAATCGTATTGTTCACTGCCTGGATTGCTTTGGGGCATCAAGAGCTCTTGTGAAAACAGAAATATTTTGTTTATGCTCAGATATTAACAAATATGCCATTTTTTTAATCAGTCATGTAATGTATCTACCAGACCTGCAAAATAAAATAATAAGGCACAAGAGAAAACTCATAGAATCATAGAATCATAGAATATCCTGAGTTGGAAGGGACCCTTAAGGATCATCAAGTCCAACTCTTGACACCGCACAGGTCTACCCAAGTTCAGACCATGTGACTAAGTGCACAGTCCAATCTCTTCTTAAATTCAGTCAGGTTCGGTGCAGTGACCACTTCCCTGGGGAGCCTGTTCCAGTGTGCAACCACTCTCTCTGTGAAGAACCCCCTCCTGATGTCAAGCCTAAACTTCCCCTGCCTCAGCTTAACCCCGTTCCCACGGGTCCTGTCGCTGGTGTTAATGGAGAAAAGGTCTCCTGCCTCTCGACACCCCCTTACGAGGAAGTTGTAGACTGCGATGAGGTCTCCCCTCAGCCTCCTCTTCTCCAGGCTGAACAGGCCCAGTGCCCTCAGCCGTTCCTCGTACGTCTTCCCCTCAAGGCCTTTCACCATCTTCGTAGCCCTCCTCTGGACACTCTCCAACAGTTTCATGTCCTTTTTATACTGTGGTGCCCAGAACTGCACACAGTACTCGAGGTGAGGCCTCACCAGCGCAGAGTAGAGCGGGACAATCACCTCCCTTGACCTACTAGCGATGCCGTGCTTGATGCACCCCAGGACACGGTTGGCCCTCCTGGCTGCCAGGGCACACTGCTGGCTCATATTCAACTTGCTGTCTACCACGACCCCCAGATCCCTCTCTTCTAGGCTGCTCTCCAGCGTCTCATTGCCCAGAAAACTTGTTTTTAGAAACAAGTGAGTTTAGAAACTCACTTGTTTCTAAAATTGTTATATGTTACAATACTGTGATGTCATACTTCAAAATCCATGTAGAATGTGCAGATATGATCAATTTATAGTTAGTTGGTTGACTATACTTGCAGTGAAGCTTGAAACAATGACTTCTTTCACTAACTCTGTACTCACATGCTATATGTATATGTTTCAGTAGTAATTAACTGTAAAAAAAATGGGATTACATTTCAAAAAATGCAAAAATGTGTTTCAGCTGATGCTGAGATTCAATATTCAAGAGGAAACAGTTTTCTGTAGTCAAAAATTATATATATATACTTAATGAATAAGAATAAATTGATCTAATCAAAGCAAAAGTACAGCAACAGCTGAGATACCTCATTAGAGAAAGTTTTGTTTACATTATAGCTGAAGCACTGACATATGATGTTGATACACAGAATATGAAGTTACATTTGGAAGTCTTTATACCAGTTTCCCACTTGCTTGAAGAAAATTTCTCTCTTCAGTAATCTCCAAAAAGATAAGTGATATTATACTAAAGGTCACTCAATTAAATGTAAGAAGAAGGATACTGAAGACCAATTCATCTAAGTGTTTCTCCTTTTACTGTGTGACCAATTGTCATAATTTTTAATGACTGCATTTTTTTTTCCAAATTGTTAAACAGGTTTAGTCCTTATCATCCATTATATATGAACTGTGTTCAGGATGAACTTCCTGCAAAACACCATTTTTACTGTTAAGGTGTCATTAAGAAGATATAAACCCTCTCAGTCTTATCAAAATAGTGGAATATTTTTATATCTATGTATATATATATTATTTTTTTTCATACAGAAGATACTTTTACGGTGATATCACTGCATCCATCCCTATGAAGGGAATGGGTGTGCCGTTCTAGATATAGTAGTAGACCGATTACCCTTACCAAAATACTGCATCCTGAATGCAATTTCTGTTAATCAAGTAATAAAATAATTACTTCTGAAGCTCCTTCGTTTTGAAATAACCTGATTTGCAGAATGCAGCCCACAATGTGAATTTCTTTCACAGTGATTGTTTAAAATGTGCTAGTAACTATTTGATACTTACAGTATATGCAGATTCAGCAGTGCTATACAATTCTGTTTTGACTCACTGATTGGATGAGTAGAATTTTCATAAATAAAGGAAGGGGAAAGCAAAGAGTTCTGAAGATAGACACATAGAATGGCATTCATAAGATCACAAATATAGACATCAGCAATATAGATATTTTCATGTCAGCTAGTTGTCAAGACTTTTTCACAGTGAGTGGAGTAAAATTGGCACTTTCAAAGCATGAGTCATCTCATCCTAAAATAAATGATTAAAATAGGTCAGATGAATCATTGGATATTGCTCTCTATTGACCTTGAACAGAGCATTGGGTTACAAGCTAGTATGTAGACATATAAAATGTAGACATGAAGCTGGATGAGAAGGATGTCTCTGTAAACAATATTTTCATAACCAGATTTATAAGCTCATAGGAGACAAATAGACTAAAATTTCCTTAGGGGGGAAAAAAAAAAAGTCTACATCTTAACGGAAAGTAAACTACAAGAGAGTACATGTGATTTAAATGGGTGTTCTATATCTGTATGTAAATTATTTGAATATAACAATATTTCCTAACACTGGAAGATGCATATTCTTTGAAATATTATCAGTGTTTTGGAACATCATATCAGTATAAGCTAGCACTAAATGTCTTTATAGCTTGAAGACCTACCCATAACACAGTAAATTATAGGTTCATTTGAGGAAAAAATAATAAAAAAAAAAAAAATCCAAGACATTAAATACTTTTAAATTAATCTTGGAAGATTCTAATTAGATGATAAATGGCTTTGCAGCAAACTACAAATTCTCCTACAGGAATTAAAATTTAAACTCTGTACATATATTGAGGTTTTGACTGAGGAAAGGAGTAACTGACCCTTTAAACTGCAAATGACAAAAAGCATACATAGAATGCTTTAACATCTTAACACATCTTCCTTCTTTAATTTGCTCTTGTGCAGACTAGCTCAAGGGCACTCTCTGGAAATCAAAATCCAAAAATCATTCATCTTGACATATCTGCCAGGCTTTATACCCAAACCATCAGGAAAAGGGTAAAGGCAGAGTTATGTATCTTTGCTATGTGTTTTTTCTTCTTATCTCTATGTGACCTAAAGGTGAACTTGAAGTCTGCATTCAGTATAGATTGAGCTTTTCCTGGCTTACTTCATCTTCCCTTCATCACTCATTATGATGTACTACATAGTTAACAATGTTTGCTGTTCTACTAGACAGAAGACCTGTTCTACTAGACAGGAGGGTGTACTAGACAGAAGACCAAACAGCCTGGAATCTGGTTGAGTGTAAATCTCTCCAGTTCAGATTTAAATAAGGATTTACTAAATCTGGTGTTTCTAAACCCCATAACTTTCTGCCTGTTTCTGAAGTTCAAGGGAGTTTAAAGCATGTTTTACATTGAAACTTGTTCCTAGCTGTCTATAAATTCTTCACTGGCTCTTTATGTCCACAGATTTTGTAACTATGTCAAATTCTCCAAGTTTCTGAGTTTTTGCATGAATTCATGACTTCAATAGTATACTCTGTAAATATTAAGAAAAATATTTACTGGAAAATACACTTTCTGGTGTGCAAAACTCTCTTCATAAGTTTGGATAGCATATTTAGCAAATAGCTGCAAGGAAACAAGAAAGTGAGAACATTTGATCTTCATTTTTTATTAAAAAAAATAATTAACTGAAGTTATTTTTAACTGAAGGGCCCAAAGACATATATGTTCAGTTTGCTCAAGTGTTTCCTCACCTGATCCTCTTCCACCAAGGGTACATCCTCCTTTCTGCAGCCATTCAGCCTGACCTCTGCAACCACGGCTTCCTGAAGGCCAGTCTTGCTGGAAGAGATTGAGGCAGAGGCCATTAATCACCTCAGCTTTTTCTCTGTTTACTAATAACCACCTGAAGACTACAACTGATTATATGAATCTTTTTACTGTGCATTCAATTTCTATGGTACCAACAGAACTTAGGAGCTTCAGTGTGAAAACTCTTCTTTCATTCAGACTGCCATTTTCCATGTACGCAAAGACACTACTACTCTAGATAAAAAGTATTTTGAAAAATAATGAAACCTCCTTCTTCTTGAGCTATGCAACAAGTTACTGCTCTCAGACTGCCATAGCATACTATTGGCACAATTAATATTTTACCCTTCTGCAATACTCCTCACTTGAACTCCGTGTTTGACATCACAGCATTTGTTGTACAAATGCTTCTCATTGCTCCCCTCACATAAATCATAAAATGGAAACATTTAGGTTGGAAGATAACTTAAAGTTCATCAAGTCCAACCCTGACCCTGACCTACTGAGTCCCGTCACTAAATCACATCATTTATTGCCATGTCCACACATCTCTGGAGACTGTTTTAGCGTGACGTGTAAGTTCTCAAGAAAACCTTGTGTCAATATTTACTAGAGCAATTTTGTTGATTAACCTGGGGCTTTAAATATACAATTTCAAGAAAATAAATAAGTAACAGGATAATTTGGAGCTACATAATATATATATATATATATATATATATATACGTATCAGAGTTTATGATTCTAATTATGGCATACACTATTTCCATGAGGATTCTTATGCTAGGAGAAACTGTTGTGCAGAGTCCTGTCATGTTTCTTTGCTGATGTTATCTGTCTTTCTCTCTGGACCTGACAGTTTCTTTTGACATGACCTATTTTACTGCCTGTCCACTGCCGCATTCCTTATGCCTTAAATTATTCCAATAGCTGTTCATCATACTGTTTAATTTATTGGTTAATTATCTGAATTATTTATCTATTAGGTAATGTCTACAATGTAATCAGAGGAGAGATAGCTTCATGTTGGAATACTCTGTGCAGTATTACCTTACACAGGACAGAAAAAATAGGTGCAACAGAGTAGGTGTAATGAAGGGTGTACCTAGTAATAAATTTCAGTCAGGATGTATGCATCCAGCAGGAAACTCTTGGATAAATTTCCTAAGCTGTGCTTTTTAGCAGATTGACCCATCTGCACATCTACTGTTATCCTGTTATACTGTTAGTCTGCTGGCTACAAAAAGGTACATAGGGATGAATGACTACAATTCTACAATTCATCCCAACGAGTTTTAGTTTGATAGATTTCAGGGTTCTCAATCTTTTGCAATGTGTGCATAAAATGTATTACGTACACTCTTTGCTGTTTAACTGTCCTTTGCTGTTTAACTGTCTGAAAGCACTTCTGTTTGCTGATATATTGTTTTAACAGCGCGGAAACATTTCAAGTATATGGTGTTCAATAAATTTATTGGCCTGTCATCTGAAAACTAACTATCATCTACTGCATACCAGTTACGTCCAGAAGTGGACCATTTTCCATTTTATTCCATTTAGTATTCACTCTCTAGGCTTTTATCAAGCTCCTATTGAGCACTTCTTGTTTTTCCTTTTTTTTTTTTTTTTAATTTTCTACCAGTTTTTCAATGGTGATTATGTTTAAATATTCTCTTTAAGCCGCTTTTCTTATCCCACATATTCCTATGTCTTTCTTTATAGACCTGCACAATTTAGATCCAGATTATTATGCCAGATCCTTACACCAGTCACCACAACCTCAGCCTATCAGCATTATGACTATGCACCTTTATCCTGCTTTCAGCTTTTTCTCTAGTACTGTCCAAAAGTACATGTATGTCTGAAAGTAGAGCTAGGAAGAAAAGAACATTATTGTGGTCAATTTTAAAGGAGACAGGAAGAAGAATTACTTTTTCAATTATGTTTACACTATAAAAATATTAATTTCAATTGAAAACCAAATACTAAACTCATGCTTTTTCTTGGTAGACAAAACCCCAGTAGTAATTGAATATAAACACAGGCATATTTCAGTTACATCTGTGCGTTAAATGGGAAAAAATATATAGATCTTTTCTGTCTAGAAACAAACTCTTGTTGGAAATTGCCTATTTTTTGTATGTGTTTGCTGATTTAAGTAATGTCCCCTGCCCTTCCCCTAAAATCTTCTTTATGGTATTCTTCCATAACAGTCTATACTTCCCAAAATTTCCTTACATGTCTAGAATAATAATGGACAGTAGAAAACTTTCAAATAAATAAACAAGTGGACTAGAATGTGTTAATTTTAAAAGCTCTACCCACTTGAATTTTTAATTCCCTTTCCAGTACCATCTGTCTTAATTATCTGTTCATATGATAAGTGACATTGAGATGACGCTTTTCTCAGATACTTATCCATGAAGTGATGAGATCAGTCATATTGTTATATCAATTACTAACACTGTTTGCAGGATTAAGTAAATGAAATGTTTTTTACACATTGTTTTGGATAAGAGGAACAACTACCTCAGTCTTGGAAACCAAATTCATTGAAATTCAAGAAAGCAAGCCACAGCATGAAAATTGACTCTCTGTAGATAGTTTGATTTGTGGCATTATGCTGTAGCATTATGAATTCCATATTTCATTTGCTTTCTCAAGTAACTCCTATTAAGAACTGCCATGCTCATTGTCACTTCAAGATGCTTCATACATGGAGTGAACTGGCTCTTAGGAGGTCGGGAGTATGTCACTTCGCTCTTAATAAAAAGCTTTCCATTCCACAGAACCTGGTTATGCTTCCAGATAGCAGTGAATTGTTTGACCCATTTCTTTGGAGTTCTACATGAAATAATAATAATTTAAAAAAAAAAAAAAAAAAAAAAAAAAAAAACAGGAGCAAAACAGTCCTGGTACTTCAGTGTTTGCTCAAATCCTATGTTCATTGTTTCCCCCAAAAGGGTGGCTTGTTTTGCAAGCAACGTGTTTTTGTTGTTGTTGTTTTGTTTTGTTTTGTTTTGTTGTTCTTTGATTTGTTTTTCTCATGTTGTGAGGATTCCAAATTAACATTGCACTCACAGATTACTGTATAACAATTTTTGTTTAAATATTAGAAAAAGCATTTACTGTGAGGGTCAGGCTGCCTCAAGAGCTTGTGGTTGTTGCCGACGGAAGGAAGACCCAGACGCTCAATATGAGGGAACAGTGAACTTCAACTTTAATGGATAGCTCAGTTGCCTTTTATCTAGTTTGAACATAATCAACTCATACATATTGCAGAAACTAAGCTCAGGATTGGTTAACACTTCCCGGGCTTTTCAGTCTGGTCCTCCTTCTTTTGGCTAGCTGTCCGGCCTTAGGGACTTCCCTGATGGCCCAAGGGCATCGTGTCCTTGAGCCTGATTGGCTCTCAGCCAGCTGCATACGTGCCAAGGCTCATGTGAGTTGAGTACGGTGCTTCACTAGCCCATTGTCTCCCAACAGCTCAACATCCACATGTCATGCCTCACTTAACCATTCCTCCACAATTGCCCTGTTTTTATTTTGCAGCAACTATAATCAATATAAGTAGAAAACGAAGTTCCTCTTTGACGAAGAAAAAAACATCCACCCATGTTCCCAAAAACAGATTTAAACCAACCTTCAAACCAACTATCTTGTACTACATTTTTTTGCGTATGATCCCTTAACCATTTCAAACATAATCAACTCATCAACGAAAGGATCAGATGCAGAAGCGAGGAATAGGCAAAATGAACTTTGTCCGGTTTGCTTTGCCCAAGTGACCCACATATTGGTTTGAGGATCGATTTTGCTTAGGATGGCACTATTACATCCAACCGTCATTGTCAAAGATAATGCAACCAAAATCCCTTGTGCCGTTAGATCAGCCATGGTTGCTGTTATTCGCACTTGATGACTTTTCTTCAATGGCTGGTTTAACGCACCGACTAGGCACCCAGGTTGGCCCTGTAGGGGAAGAGATACACACATAACCTCGCCCCATATAAATCACATCAGCAGGCCCCAGCCATTGTCCCGTTTTCATATCTCGGTACAGTACTCTCATCCGCGTCCCACCGCCATTCCGCGTCCCACCACAATTCTGTTTCCCGCGTCCCACCGCGATTCTGTTTCCCGCGTCCCACCGCGATTCTGTTTCCCGCGTCCCACCGCGATTCTGTTTTCCACTCCCGAATTGTAATGACTACACGTTGGGCAAGCTTTTGCTATCGCCTGCGCATCAGCTCTAGACAGTTTGTAAGCCCGCTCAAGTCCCTTAGCGTTTTGGTGACTGCTGTTGCCGAGTCCAAGCCGAGACTCCCTCCGGTGGCTGGTCGGAGGTAAACGGTGCCGTTCCGGCCGCTGTGGTAAATGCCGCTTTTTGTGGGGTCGCGGGGCGGTCCTTCCCGCTGCTCCAGCCGTCCCCCGACGCACCACGCCGACAGGTCGCCGCGCCACGCGCACTGGACCGGCAGCCCTGACACCACACCGACCCTGCCCCGAGGACGGTTTACAATCTATAACTAAAATGCTCTGCTTTTCTAAAAAGCATTTGAGCAAATAATACGCCGCTTGTCTTTTCATACCTTTATATACATCGGTTGCAGCCTTTACAAAGACCTCGGCGGCGCTTTTCCAGCGGGACCCTAAATAGGCTCATCCCGGGTGCGGGGACTCCCTTTCACCTTCCGAGCTGCAGACCTCGGCGACGCGCGACCGGCGGGATCCTCTACCGGGTGCGGGGGACTCCACGTCCTTTTCACCTTTCCAGCGCGGGTGCGGGGATTCTTGTCCCTTCCACCTCCTGGGCTGCGTTGCAGGACCGGCTTCCCTTATTCCGTCCAACCATGGCCCTGGATCACTACCAGCAGTGTCCAAATCCCGTTCAGACCGGTCCCTGTTCGGGCGGCAATTTGTTGCCGACGGAAGGAAGACCCAGACGCTCAATATGAGGGAACAGTGAACTTCAACTTTAATGGATAGCTCAGTCGCCTTTTATCTAGTTTGAACATAATCAACTCATATATATTGCAGAAACTAAGCTCAGGATTGGCTAACACTTCCCGGGCTTTTCAGTCTGGTCCTCCTTCTTTTGGCTACCTGTCCCACCTTAGGGACTTTCCCGATCGCCCAAGGGCATCGTGTCCTTGAGCCTGATTGGCTCTCAGCCAGCTGCATGCGTGCCAAGGCTCATGTGAGTTGAGTACGGTACTTCACTAGCCCATTGTCTCCCAACTGCCCAACATCCACATGTCCTGCCTCACTTAACCATTCCTCCACATGTGGTATCTCTATCCTAGGTGATATACAAAACACAACAGGATATGACCCTAAAAACCATACTCTAGATGATTCTGCATTGAGGAGGAGGTTGGACTAGATAAGCTCCAGAGGAGCCTTCATGCCTCAGCTGTTCTGTGATTGTGAACCTGCTCTGAATAACCTCATTCCTTAACATATTTCTGGATTTATGATAGGATGTAGTGTTGATTGATCACACTGTGTACTGTTTTCATTCAGTCCCAATGACTGAAAGACCTGCCTTGTTCCTCAATACATCTCAATTTTTAAACAAAAAAGTCAGCATATTATGATGACATTGGGCACTACTGCCCTGAAATATTGACTTCAGAATGGTTGGTAATAACATCTAGTCCAGCTCAACTACATCATCTGTTATACCTTATTTTTATCTCTCTCCTGTCTATAAATCACGACTTCTATCTTTACAACAATTATTAGAAACATTGACTCTGTACTGGGCTACCCAATCAAGTCAATTTCTATTTTATAAACTCAAGAACATGGGTATTTTTTCCTTTTTTAACTATCAAAGGTATGTATTCAACCCCGTTCAACTAATCTAAAGCAAGATAACCGTTTTACTGTGCTTCCATTGAATCTCAGAAGCAAATACATGAATCCTTTATCTGACAGTTGTTTAAAAGAATGGCCTTTATTATTCAAGTTTTGAAAAAACTCTGGGACACGAAACTCTTTTAATCTAAATAATACTTCCTCTGAATCATTTGTTTTCCTCTTCTTTGTTATCTTCAGTTGCATCCCCAAAATCTTCTTTTGAATATTTTAGGAACTATGCTACTGAAGCACCATTGGTACATAAAAAAGAAAACAAAGAAACAAACAAAAAGCAGAGGCTATTACCACACAGTACAATGATACTGGTCCTTTTTATAGAGTACTTTCTAAGTGAAGGGTTGAAATCTTAGGTGGGTTAGCTGCTCAGAGCAGCTATTTGGGTAGGACATTCCTTCTTTCCCATATTCAGTGCATTCAAATATTTATCAAAAGGAATTCCTCAGAGTAAGATAGTACCAAAGTTGAGACTTTACCATATGTTTAGCATATCAACTCTCACATATATATCTTCAGTGCAATTTGAGTAGTCTTGTTGAATGATGAAATTTTCTAGAGTGTACAGTATCAAATATTAATTCCTTATGCTAAAACATGTTGTTTGATGATATTAATGGATTATATGGTTGGAAAAAAATAAAAAGTATCAAAACAAGACAGCATTGTACTAAAAGGAAAAACAAAGTTTTTTGATATAAAAATGTTTTGACAACTAAACCAAAACAATGAATATCTTTATAAGGTCTGACTATGTTTCTCCCAGAGTGCTCCATAGTCCACTTTTCAAAGGCAGTTCTTCCAGTAGTGCACTGAGTTTTGCATCAAAATCTAACTGTGAATTTCTACAATATTTTGATTATAGGAGGTGTGTGAGTTATCTGGAAAGAAAGAAATATATATATATATATATATATAAATATTTATTTCATGAAACAGTCAAGATACTTTTGACAGAAAAGGTCTGATTAGATTCCGTCTGTGAATGAAAAAGTAGTAGATTTATAATAAAAGAAAATATAAATCCTTCCCTTCCCTTCCCTTCCCTTCCCTTCCCTTCCCTTCCCTTCCCTTCCCTTCCCTTCCCTTCCCTTCCCTTCCCTTCCCTTCCCTTCCCTTCCCTTCCCTTCCCTTCCCTTCCCTTCCCTTCCCTTCCCTTCCCTTCCCTTCCCTTCCCTTCCCTTCCCTTCCCTTCCCTTCCCTTCCCTTCCCTTCCCCCTCTCCTATCCTTTTCCCTTTCCTCTTCCCCTCCCTTATCCCCTCCCCCATCCCCTTCCCCCTCCTCTTTCCCTTCCCTTTCTCCTTCCCCTTCCTCTTTCATTTTCATTTTCAAGTAGCTAGCACTTTGAAAATAAGTTAAACAAATTCAAACCAACTTTAAAGGGTACACAGAATAATATTTAAAGAACAGCTGCAGTTTAGTACCCACCTGGACTAAGCAGCAGTCATTGTAAATTAGGTTAAATGTCAACATAAATTACAAAGTGTTATAAACTTCATTTTAGCTTCTGTGCTTAATGTTTTACAACTGCAATTCATTTGAAGTTTAATGACTGTGTATGTATGCATATTTCATCACAGAGGGAATGCAAAAAATAGGCCTTCTAAAAACATAGGTTTTGACCGTGTGCTAGTTGTTCCAGTACTCAGTGGAAATGCTAGCAATGCAATATGAACATCAAGAATGAGGTCAATATTGGGTCCCTGCACCACCACAGGTTATACAGTCAAAGAAATGGAAAGCAACCCTAAAGAGAATAAATACTTCCGTGTTGTTAACACCTTAAATAGTTTTCCATTCCTGCAAAAAGTTTAACATGATGTGACAAGTCTTCCACAGATTCTACAACTGAAGCAAGTATCCTTACAGAATGCATTTATTGGTTCGAAGAAGAAACCAGAATAGGACACTTTTGTTTTTTAGTTCCTTCCACCAAAGCAATGCAGTCTGACATCAAAGCAAACTTTTTAAAATAATTCCTGTTGAAAACACAGTATCAGCCCGAAATGGTAATACGGATATTTAACAACAGGACTGTCCTTTAAGGGTGAGTAGATGTTTTGCTCTATGTTTACAAATCAATTCCAGAAAAATATATTCCAGTGCTGAAAAATAAATTCTTCCCCCTTAGCCCATGTTACCCACTCACTAAATCATTCATTCTCTCTCAGGGGTTCAATAGGTTCTACTTTTCCCTCTCCTTGTGCAATTGTTGAAAAAAAAAAACACTTAAAGTGCTAGACCTCAGCCTTTGCCCAACTTCTGCACCCATCAGTCAGCTCAGTAAATCAGCCATGCCTGCGTTTATCTTCCAGCACCACCCCATCTCAGCTCTGTAACAAAAAGATAACTCTGCTCCCCACACTTTCCTCTGCAGTCACTTCAGAGAAACTATATAAGTAGTTTTTATGAAATAAATCCAGAAAATAAACAAATCACTTCATGGAATCAAGTAAATCCCACTATTTCTGCCTACATAAGCAATTCACTCCCTGGAAGAATTTTTTCCTCTAATTCTAGGATCTAACAACCTTTGGATTCATGGTCCCACACAGAGGCAGCAGACAGCTTTCCTGGTTGGAGTACAAATTGTTTTTATAGCTAATACTGAGTGCATAGCATTCTTTTTTACTTTATGGAATGCATAAGTGGCCTAAAAGCAGTTTTAAGATCTCCATAATCATGTCTTCTAAAATAGACATGTCCTATTTTTTATCAGTCAGCTGTACAATCTGGAGGGAGGCAATGAAAAAGCTATTGGTGTGCTTTTTTTTTTTTCTTAATGCAATCACATAATTTCAAATTATTTTATACAAACAATTCCTGCTTATTACTCTTATAACTACTGTTTTAATCGCAGTGTGATGCACAATATTACTAAAAGAACTTCACTTTGTAGTTCCTTAAACACTTGTGCCACTGCTTTTCCAGGGATATTGGAGCACTGTTATTGAATATATTGAAATATATGATGATATTGATCCTGCTCCAGACAGGAAAATGTTCACAGGGAAAGGAAGGCTGAGAACCAGGTGTTGTGCGTTCCCATCACACCCACTGCCTAAATAAACCTCTAACTGTTTTTGATTCTATGTTGTTAATTGAACACGTACTTCACAAACATGTGCTTGCTAAGTTATTATTTGTTACTATGTTTTTCTCCTACCAGGAAAATATTTTTTTTTCCTTTTCTTATTCATTTTTTTTCTTTCTTCCCCCAGAAAAGCACTGCTCAAATATTTTTCTGGCATACTGACATCTTCTAAGTAGATGCACTCAGACATCCTTTTAATGTCTCTGTCCAAACTGTATTGTGTTAAGTATGATCTTATATATACTTATGAATCAAAGTTATTGCTAAAACTAAGATTATTATCATCATTATATTTTAATCATAGAATCATAGGATTACTTGGATTGGAAGGGACCTTAAAGATCCATCAGTTCTAAACCCTCTCTTCATGGATCAGGACACCTCCCACCAGACCAGGTTGCTCAAAGCCCCATCCAACCTGGCCTTGAACACCTCCAGGGATGGGGCATCCACAACTTCTCTGGGCAACCTGTTCCAGTACCACACCACCATCACAGTGAAGAACTTCATTCTTATATCTAAGACAAATCTCCCCTCTTGTAGTTAAAAACCATTACTCCTTGTCCTATCATTATATGCCTGACAAAAGTGGGGTCTCACAAGAGTAGAGTTGAGGGGGAGAATCACCTCCCTCTCCCTGCTAATCTAGAAGAAAAATTAAGTCATTTAGGTACAATGGGACAAAGGAAGGAAGGAAAGAAGGAAGGAAGGAAGGAGGGAGGGAGGGAGGGAGGGAGGGAGGGAAGAATACTCCCTAAGGTAAAATGCCTTGATTTGCCAGAAATCGTAGAAAGCAACTGTATGACTGGGTTATAAATGTTTTAAGGGTATGATTGCTTAGATGTGTTTCCTATAACCTTGACTTTTGAACTTTCTGGCTGCATACATTGTAACATTCATTAGTGTTGCACACCTTGTGACACTACAATTATGTTTGGCTGTAAGTAGTACATTCACTTTCAAGTGTAGAAGCCTTCCTTTAGGTAACTAACACTGAAACACCAGCTATAAATATTCTGCTGTTCTTTTCAGTAAGGTCAAACATCAACTATATGTTCAAATTTACTTGCAAAAATAAATCATCTATTCTGGGAAAGACCATCCATATAATTATACATTTCTAAACTGCCACAATATTGTATATTGACCATGATTGTCCATTTAGCAGAGTTTTCATTCTCTGAATTGCTTTTTTGGCCATCTCACAGCTCTGTGAGAGTTTTTTCTGAGTTGACACAGTTCTTAAAATGTTAAATCTTGGTAATACACTTCTGAGTAAATACATCCATGAGATTAGAGCCAGTCATTAACTGTCACTGCCATCTACCAGCAAACTAGTTTCACCAGGGTATTCACCAAATAAAATTTGTGTTCAGTAAGAATTCCAGAATGTAGGTTTACTAATCAAATTCAAATCCTTCCTTAGTCTTTGTGACCCTCAGTCTTACGGTCACTCACATATGTGAGTGCTGTATGCATGAGGAATATGTTCCCATATCCACTCACTGTAGCTGGGTTCATCAAGCCCCTTTCCAAGCACAAAATATTCCTTACTCTTTTATGTACTTCTTTCATC
The DNA here is from genome assembly GCF_047663525.1 of Anas platyrhynchos. NCBI lineage: Eukaryota > Metazoa > Chordata > Aves > Anseriformes > Anatidae > Anas > Anas platyrhynchos. The sequence continues at coordinate 191,415,696 of NC_092587.1, read as the reverse complement.
ACTCAAACTACTGCTGTAGATTTTATTAAGCATTTAGAGCATTTATGAAAATGCTTTCACTTTTGTCATCTCCTTTTTAATAAGTGACTTTGATAAGCCAGAGATCAATTTTTCAGCATTGGTGTCCATTGGTTTCTTTGACTTCAAGCTCACCTGCACATTAATGAAATGCAGTCATGTTTGCCTCACCCTTCATATTCCTTTCTGACCTTCTCCCAGCCCAGTCTGGCTGGAGAAAATATAATTGCATGTATCTACTAATACCTTCATATATATATAATGGGCATTCTACTTCTCTGAGAGCCAGACTCATGCCCATTTGGAATCCTAACATTTGTTCTGGTTTTCAAAATTTTGGCCCAAGTATAACAGGCATAAAGAGCTAAAAGCAGCAGAAATACCAATCCATGCTGTAAATATTTGCCAGGGTTGAAAGCCTGTGAGAGTTATTCTTTGCTCTGCAGCATCACAATTGGATTGTGGAAACAGAAGTCAGAGTCTCAGCCATAGATCATGCAGAGCTCTTTGCTAGCATCACAGGAGCAAAGATGGACTGAGGCAAAGATACGCCACAGAAAAGGTTCAATTTAGCTTTTTCTTGGTGCAGAAGTGCGTTTTACCACGTGGTGCTTGATTCGATGCAGGGTGCAGTTAGACAAGACAGATTGAATCAGCCTAATAGCTTGTTACCTCTGAAAGGCCACTCTTCTGAGTCCTCAGCTCATCCTGTGTGTCAGCAAGCAACTTCCATCCCCTAATCCAGTAGAAAATAAAAATAAAATTTAAAAAAAAAAAAAAAATGGAGGGGGAGGGGAGGGAGAAGTGGTATTGTGGTTTGGGGGGGGGGAGGGAGGAGGGTGGTATTGTGGTTTAACCTTGACAGCAGCTAAGCACCACACAGCAGTTTACCCCCTTCCCCTCCCAAGGAATGGGGGAGAGAATTGGAAAAAAATAATGAAAGCTTGTGGGTTGAGATAAAGAGAGATTATTGGGCAGAAAAGAATGGTAAACAATAATAATGATGATAACGGTACTATTATTAATAATGTGTACAAAACAAGTGATACGCAACGCAGTTGCTCACCACCTGCTGGCCAACGCCCAGCATATCCCCGAGCAGTGGTCCCCCTACCCCAGCCAGCCACCCCATATAAATTGTTCAGCATGATGCCATGTGGTATGTGCAACATCCATTTGACCAGTTGGGGTCAGCTGTCTTGGTTCTGTCCCCCTCCCAGCTCCTGCTGCACCCCCAGCTTGTCCACTGGAAGGGCAGTGTGAGAAGCTGAAAAGTCCTTGGTTTAGTGTAAGCACTGCTCTGCAACAATTGAAAAATCAGTGTGACTGGTAGGAGCAGAAGCAGGTACTGAGGTATCACAGTGTGGTTTTGAAACCTTGGATGTTTCTAACATCAGTTAAGTACCTGATGACACCTGACTGTCAAATACATACCTTACACACCTGATGTACATTCATAGAATCATAGAATGGCTTGCGTTGGAACAGACATTAAAGATCATCTAATTACAATTCCCCTTCTACAAGACCAGGTTGCTCAAAACCCATCCAACTTGGCCATGAACACTTCCAGGGATGGAGCATCCACAGTTTCCTTGGGCAATTAATATTCCTGATTATATGTGTGTAAAAACCCAATACTAATACTTTCCTCTCCTCCCAGTTCTTGCCTTTTTTTTTTTTCCTCCTAAAAAATTGTTCTAAATAGTCAGATGCAGAGCAAACACTTAGGCCTGAGTAATTGCCTAAAGTAAATTGAGTCTGTTTAGGGAATAGTCTCTCCAATCATCCAATGAAATGTACATTTTGATTCATCCCAGCCAAAAGTAAATAAAATACTAGATCTCTAAATTAGGTCACATGAACTGTACTTAAAGTGCTTATTTCTCTTCAGCACCATACGGAAGCAAAGGTTGTCTAGTTTGTATACACTCCAAGCATCCAAAGTGTAGAAATCGAGAAGTAGCTGAAATGAATCCCACCTTGGGCAGTAGGGAGTTTGATTTAAGCACTATAGTAAAGATTGGATGTGTAGAAGTTTATTTGTTTTTCTCTACTTACAAAACCAACAAAATGGTCAGGTTTGCCGTTCAAAGTGGAACGCAGTTCCCTATTTCTCTACACAAAGCAGGTTTTCTAATAAATCAGGGCAAAAAAGACTCTTTCAGCAAGCATTGTCCTATAACTTGTTTGGGCAGCTTTGTGACAAAGCCCAGGAACACACTTAAAGCAAACAGCAATAGGGGCTCTGACTCATAAACAAGAAGGGAAAATAAAACTTCTTGAATCAGCATGATGTTTCATGTGATTTTTTTTTGTTTGTTTTTCTGAGTGCTTTACAACTTTCAGTGACATTAACAATATATTAGGTTTCCCATGTGGAATTCTACTTTCAGGTTAATTTAAAAATGATTAATTTTGTCAAGGTAATGGGTCCCTAATGTATTGTACAAATGTATATTAATTACTCTATGTAAGAATTAAATAAGAAAAGAACAGAAAATCAAGGAGAGTATCTGTGGTTAAATTAGTCAAGTACAAACTTATCCAGATTCATAAGTATTGTGGTTTTTTTTTTTGTTTGTTTTGTTGTTTTTTTTTTTGTTTTGTTTTGTTTTGTTTTCTATATTATAACGGTTATAACATAGCAGAGAATAAATAAAAGCCTCTGTGAGAAGAGCCAAATATCTGGTCTATAAATACATTGCTTCAGCACAATCTCTCAAGTTATTTTCATATTGCATTCAGCTACTGCCATGACAATTTCCCCTGCTCTGTTAATGCCTTTGCATTTAAAACTGAAATAAGGCTAAGAAAAAACTTGGATGAGAGAACATTGGATGATAGAAAATTCAACAACTTGATTTGAAGAATCTGGTGAAGCAATGAGAAATGGGGAGTTTTTCTTACTTCCATTGGACATTGGCTGCCACAGAGAGGAGCAGATCACCTAGACAGATTTCATGTATAACACAGGTTATAGCCTCTCCATTCAGAGATTCAATTTAAACCAATGTCAGAGAACCATCACAATCTCTCTGCCACACACGCCTGAATAATCTCTTTGTTTATGAGGAAAGAAAGTAGAGGAAGACTTGCAATTCCATAAATAAGCTACCTTTAGCTTCAAAATCATTTGAAAACTGGTACCTGCTACTATGCACTTGGTCCTTACAGTACTTATAGTAGATACTTATAGTCCCATTTTACACATACATATACATATACATATACATATACATATACATATACATATAGTCCCATTTACTTAAAGTAGATCAGTGTTGTAGTTCATTAGCAGTGAAATATTTAGTTAATTCAGTAACAAAAGGGCACTCCTTAGAAATTTCTCAATTGCCATCTCATTGAAGGTCACAGCCTTCCTACTGCTAATATAAATTATTGGCAGACCTATACAAGAAAACTACCACACTGGTTCAAGTTCAAGTTGTAGTATAAAGTTTATATTCATTTCCAGTCATGACTTTTCTGAGGAAGAAAAGCATACAAGACCAACAGTTTTGATAAGGCAACCAGTTAGATATATTAAAAGCAAACAAGATACAGCTAAACCAAATATATATATATATATACATATATACATATATATATATATTAGTATGAGATTCTTAAACAAACTTGCAAAATATGACTTGGGCCATACTGGCAGAATTATATTTAGGACCCACAATAAAACTACAAGTACAAAATGATGATGTTAATATGAACCATGAGCAGGCTGGCACATGGTGAAAATCCTGGCTGAATTCATACTGAAGTGGCTAGACACTTCCCATCCCTTCTTCTCACTGATACAGATTTTCAAATCTAGTGAACATAAAATGTAAAAACAAGGCTTGATTGTGGAGCTCGTTGAGATGTTTATGTCTGGTTGTCATAACAGGTATAGAGAAAGTGTCTATTCATATCTGTGCAATAGTATTTTAGCAAATGGTGAATAGGCCTGAATTTCACTTGGAAAGAATAAGACACCATGATCTGTCCTAACTCTTTTCTTGTAAGAACCATAATTATGGCTTTTCCAACCACTACTGATAGCAATTCTAGCAGCCAGAGAGCAGTCATAAACAACATAGAAACAAGATACCCAGAAAAATTACACTATCTCAGAGAAGGTAAATTTCAGCTGTATTTTATGGACACAAAGACTTAAGTGTTTCACTGTAAATGGTAAAAGCTAATGACATTGAAAACTAATAGTGAAATAAACTGTTCCTGTTAAAAATGCACTGTAAGCTGAGGTATGATCATTTTGAAAGAACAAATTAATGCAATGTTTCTCAAAGATGACTAGAACAAAACAGTAAGGAAAGCAGATGTGAACAAATAGTAGGAGACTAGAAGGTAATTCAAGGGCAGAGGAAGAAGAATGCAAACACTGATCTGTGTTTCTGTTGTGTCTGAGTGGCAGCTGTCAGGAAAAGCAGGTCAGCTCACCAGGTGGTAGACTGTGCAACTGTTTGATGCTAAACCCTCGAGGGGATGCTCTATGTAACATGCATGTTCAGAGCACAGTACAATCTGTAAGCAGCTACAGCATCACAGAAGATTCCTATCTTAAAGGGGACGGCAAATTCAGCCATCCGTTCTGGAACATTTTCTCAAAATTCTAATTCCTGTGATGTAGCAGAACACCATGAGCTGACCCCATCCCCGGACACCTATTCCTGTGAACTTCTCCACTCCATTTTCACTGGAAGCATGAATGACTTCCCTCAACACTTCACGCCCACCTCAGTCCTTTCCATATAACACATACAACACCACCTTCTGATCCTCTGAAGGCTCTCCACATGTTTTTCCTCCATCAGTTAGTTTTCTGCTATAACTGCTAAGTTTTCCCTCTTGTCATTTAAATTCCTATAACTCACCAGCTCCCTGTTTCAATGCCATACTATGGTTCCATACCATTGCACAATTCTCTTGGCCATTTCTCCCCCAAAAGTACCACCTGCATTCCCACACTATCTTCTATGCAGGCTGCCTCTTTTCAAGGCTGGAATAAAAGACTTCTGTGCCATCTTCCCCTTAAATCCATTTCCTCATGAAAAGTTTCTCCTATGGAGAAGGAAAAATACAACTACAATAAAAACAAGGAACAGAAAATCAGAGACTGAATCTTTTTCTTTCCTTTGTAGAACAAAATCAGATTATGGTACTAACCTTGTTTTTTATCAGTGTATTGCATCATTTCCATCAACTTTAATCTCTTTTTATGTGTTTTGGCCAAACCAGAAAAATTAGTTTGAGCATGGGAACAGAGTGTGAACAGCTCCACCCACAATTTTATCTAAATATTAAAAATATGATGTATTGAAATATTTTTCCTACAGTACAATTTAATTTATTTTTTTCAGGGAGGTAGGTATATTTATTCTTCAAAACCCTGGACTTCAACCAATTGTGTAAATACATAGAGGTGGCCTTTTGCATCTGTGTTTAAATAATCCCAAGCGAGCTACAGTTTTACTACAAATTAAATATTTATACATGCAGGCATTCACACATTCATAGAAAGTAACAGATGAACAGGGAACTGGAACAGACAGAATTCCTATGACATCCTTAGAGCAGGTAACCATATCATACAATAAGCTAGAATATAAGATAATGTAAGATAATGTTATACAGTAGTATAATACATTTCCTAAAATTGCTTTTCTGGAAAAAAAAAAAAAAAAAAAAAAAAAAAAACAGTATTTTACTCTCATTTCCTTTCCAGCCTAAATTTATTCCTGGACAGTTTGTTCCCACTTGTTCCTGAGCCAACACTATTCTTACACTTAAATAGTTCCTTCCTGTCTCTGGCTTTACCATCCTGATGCATTTAAAGACAGCATCTTATCCCTTCTCTGCTTTTGTTCTGCTAAAAGTCTAAGCTCTTTCAATGTCCTTTCATGAAATAGACTCTTCCTTCCCCTAAGAATCATAAGAGCCTGTCTTTTGCACTTTTTCAAATTCATCTCTCCTGACTATGAATGAGGAATTGAACACAATATTCCAGATGAGGTCTCATCCAAGCTTGCTACAGTGGCATTAATATTCTTCCCCCCTCCACTGGAAACGTCTCCCCTGACACATCCCAGTCTTTCATTTGCTTTTTTCACTGCCACATTACAATGGTAGCACACAAATTATGCTGTGATTGATGAATACACTCAGATACACTTCCTTTCCATTGGCACACCATTGATAAACCCTAAGATTATTACAAGGGCTTTATTTGTTTAATTTAATTTCATTTATTAGTCCCTAATAATTAAAGTCATTTGTACTTTATAATACTGCATGCTATTCTGTTTACATTATAAAAATATTAACATCAAATAACTGTCTCTAAGTAACTTCCTTTTACTAGTCCATATTAGCAATACCTGCCATTTCCAAATCATCAACACAATTCATTAGGACTCTCCTATTTTTTGAGTGAATTTCATTAATTATAATATCAAATGAACTGAATTTTGAAAATGATTATTTAATGCTTTCACTCCTAATGTCTAGCTTAAGACTTCCCATTTGCATTATCCATTTCTTTTCTTCCTGTTAGTAGATTTTTACTCACTTAAAGCTTTTTATGCTTAGCTCATTTTTTACTAGCAATTCTCCATATGGAAATACTGTTTGCTTTATTAAAATGGGAGTTGTAATGATCCAGACTGATTAGATCTTTTAAGATCCCCCTGGTTCAAAACCTAATTATCTTATGAAAGAAAGATGTCACTTTAGTCTAGCATAATCTGTTTTCTGTAGACCTGTTCATTATCACATTTCAATTTATTTTTTTTGTCTGTTTCTTTAGAGCTTCCAGTTCTAAGAATCAGTCCAAGTTACCTTTCTGCAATTTTAAGGTGTATTCACTTATCCCCAGTAAAAATATTTCTCTCTTGTCCTCCACAACTCTATTCCTCCACCTTTGTCTTTATAGTTTCCAATAAAGGAGATCCCAAATCCTAAACACCAGATCCATGACTTGAAGTGCCTTTTTTTTTCAGACATCCCCAAAACAACTTTATCTACTTTTTTTAAATTCAGTGGCAACCTCAGTTACAATGATTTCCATTTCTAGTACTTTACCTCATTTCCCACAGCATGTATTCAGCATTACCATTGCAATTAAAAATTGTGACCAGCCATTAACTTAGTCTTGAGACCTATTGGATTTATGATATCTCTTCCCCATCCTTATCACCACAACCCTATTTTTTCAACCTTCATTCTTTTCCACCTTTTTTTTTTCTTCTGCAGAGGTTTATTAAAGCCTTTATATTCCAATAAAAAATTAAAAGTAATAATAATAAAAAAAAGATTAACTGCCACAGCACATGGTGGAATAAATAGCACCTCCTCAGAAGTGTAGCCAAAATAAACTTGTCTATCTACATGTATTTTCCACTTCTTTTTGCTGAGTCAGATTACCAGGGATAAATCCAACACTCAAGAGTTTACATCAGAGGTATTGCCCAGAAATTAAATTCATGCTCTCTTTCAGATGTTGAGAATGCTAGTATCATAAACATTTGTATTTGCTGAACAGAGTAATCCATATGGTATTTTCAAGGTAATTTTCACATGAGTTGTTCAGACCAAGTTCTATCCCACTCATTACCCAAAATATCATGGGGATCAGCTCAGGAATGCATTCAAGGGGAGTTTGAATCCCTAAAGCATTGAAGAAGAAAAAAAAATCTTGTTGGCTAGAAGCTCTGATAGTATTTGGATAGTCAGTTTAAATTCAGTCTTGATTGGCTTCTTAAACTTCCTAACTCTAGGTAACAGAGGATGAGGAGAAGGCTGAAAGGGGATACTGCCTTGATTTTTTTTTTTATTTCTAAGTTAATACTGTCACCAGGGATCATCAGCAGATAGATGGTTGATGCTAGTCTGGCAGCTTGGTTTCTTATGAAAGGTGTGAGCATGTACTGAATGAGCCTAAGCACAACAAATTAATAGAAAAGTCTCTTGTGTCATTTAAATGGAGAATACTGTTCAAATACTGCAGTCCTCCGAGACAAACTCTATTTACAGAAGTCTGCATAACTGCTGAGAGTGTCATTATTTAAAAATTTATACCTTCCACTACTCACACCTCAGCAAATCCATGTTTTAGAAAGGAACGGAAAAAAAATAATAATATGGGCTCAAGTTTTCCTAGGTTAGCCTTGGTGGCCTATTGTATATAGATAGATGCTACACTTTTTTTTTTTTTTTTTTTTTTTTTTTCAGTGAGCTGTTGAATTATTTGGATATCCCATAAAGCTAGCTTGCACTGGGTGACCTAATACAAAAGCAAGCTTTAAGAATTTACTATCATACAAAATACTCTGCAGAGAGGGAAGAAAGTGTAAGCTGTAGAAAATTAATAACAGTCATTTCTCTATGAAAGAAGAGTGACCTACTCCTAGCTAATATTTATTTCTTTCTTGTCTAACATTTCACGGTCTCTCTTATCTCCCCCTGGCACAGGGCCAAACTTCATTTTCCCAGCTTGCACTTATGGGCCTTTAGCCCTTTAAATTTGCAGACCTACACAGACCAGAAAAGGTTGTTTTGGAAAAGCTGGCATCTTCTTTCTCAGACAATAGGTCAAAGTGTGTCTTGCTTTTTCACCTGTTCCATTACTCTACTGATCTTAAAGTTGATGAATATCTGTATATCTGCTTAAGTGTATCTGTACGTAGGATGGGTGAAAAAAAATCACTGAGGTATATGCATATATGTAGGATAAGATATTGATAGACATGGAATACAACAAAAGAAGTAGAGGAAAAATGAAGAATAAGAAAATACTTGACTGCATTTAGTGGTTTTTTTGTATCAACAATTGGGTTTGGGACATCACAAGTTTTGTGACTTGGATAAGTCAGGTCAAGGTGTAAAACTGTCGTTTATGTTATGAGCACTTTTTTTTTTCTCTTTTTTTTATTTATTTTTGTGGTTGTTTCTTTCTTTCCTTCTTTCTTTCTTTCTTTCTTTCTTTCTTTCTTTCTTTCTTTCTTTCTTTCTTTCTTTCTTTCTTTCTTTCTTTCTTTCCAAGAGAAATGCTTAATTCTTTGTCTTCATTCACGGAGAGGTCACAACCATCATGTGCTCAATGTGCAGCACTATAACTGAAAGTAAGATATTTTCAGAATATCTTAGGGAGGTAAGAAGGGAGTCAGGGAGGGAGGGAGGCAGGGTGGAGGGAGGGAGGGAGGCAGGGAGGCAGGGAAGGAAGGGGAAACAAGGAAGGAAGGAAACAAGGAAAGAAACAAGGAAGGAAGGAAGGAAAGAAGGAAGGAAGAAAGGAAGGAAAGAAGGAAGGAAGGAAGGAAGGAAGGAAGGAAGGAAGGAAGGAAGGAAGGAAGGAAGGAAGGAAGGAAGGAAGGAAGGAAGGAAGGAAGGAAGGAAGGTTGGTTTAGAGAGTATCAATCAATCTTTCTTTCTCATGCTCTTATTTCTCCTGTTGATATTTTCCTTTCACTGTCCCATCTCTCAGTCTCGGACCCCTTGCAGTACTGCTTTCTTCCAAGTGCTAAGCAAAGCTGGTAGTGATACCACAAGGGAAAGGCAGTGAAGCACAGAACAATGGTAGAAGTCTGTTTTTGGGGTATCCGCTTTTGCCTTTTCATAACAATGTCAGCCTAACAAAAAGCCTGAAGGAGACAAGCAGTGTCCCTTGTCCCAGATAGTTTCCTTCCTTCCCTTTATTTGTGTCTTACTGGCTGAGGACTGGTGTCTGTGGAAACACTGGAGATGGTTTCTGATCTCTGAAAGCACAATGTGGTTAAATGTAATGTAATATGATCAGCATGCAATAATGTAGACACAGATATCGAAGGGATGTGGAACTGCCTGTTAAACAGAACCCTGATGGTAAAGTCATCTTGTAAGTGAACCCATTTAGACAGTCTCTAGGAACAATAAGCTTCATACATGGTTTATTTGCATCTTCAGAAGCAGTCCTGTGATCTTGGTGATAAGCTTGGATTAGTGAGAACTGACTTCTTGCTCTTGCTTGGCTATAGTTCTTTAATATCTCCTGGGGCAACTTGCTTAGATTATGTATTTCTTATTCCTTTTTCCAGCAAAGTGAGTACAGTTCTTCAGTTTAGGACTCTAGCATAAGGAAACTAAGAACTCTGAAGATCTGAAGTTTGGGGCTACTCCTACCATATCTACCTTATGAAGGAACTTAGGATACAATGCTGGAAAGATGGATATAGCAGTTAACATGAAAATATGATAGAATCATAGAATATTCTGAACTGGAAGGGACACACAAAGATCATCAAGTCCAGCTCTTGGGTCTGCACAGGACCACACAAAAATCAAATCACATGTCCAAAAGTGCTCTCCAAGCACTTCTTGAATTCTGGCAGGCTCAGTGCTGTGACAAATTCCACGGGGAGCCTGTCCTAGTGCCTGCCCATCCTCTTGGTGAAGAACCTTTTCCTAACATCTAACCTGAAAAAATATTGAAATGTTTGTGAGTGTATCAGTAGAATAGCACATGAAAAATGGAGCTGTGTTCACATTCAGAAAGAATATTATGTTAGAGTGTGAGGCAATGACAGCCTATCTTCAACCACTCTTTTTGGAAGGTGTAGGAAAAGGATATATACATATGGACATTTCACTAAGAAGATAATTATTAAAAATTTTAGAAAAGCTTTTTTTTTTTTTAACAACTTCTATACAAGGTTAAATGTCAACATTGCAGAAGATAAGTAAAGTTTTACTTATGATAAAAAACAACAGGAACAAAACCTTCTGGATTACTGTTATGATATGAATATCTATTATTTCCACCAACATACACACATGCATAATTCTGTTCTCTCAGGTTTAAAATTGAAGTTAAAGTTATATGTATAATTAACCTACTTCAAATATAAGCAAGAAATATTTATTCTTTAAGAAACATAAAGAATGCTTTGGAAGATCATGTGAAAGGAGTCACACAAATAATGGATAAGCCAGAGAGTTAGAACAAAGATCATAATGCCCGGCTGTATTTAATTTCTCATGCTAATTGAGATACTGAAATAATATATTAGGTTTGACAGTAGAAATATTGTAATTTGGGGCAGTAGCTATATTTTTACCTTTCATTCTTATTGTCACAGTATTTATAAATCAACATCTGTGAGTTCTTCCTCACATGGAAATGTGAGGTAATGCAGTTATTAGGAAATGGATAAGAAATTGTGGAGGATTAGACTCTGCATTGGACAGTCCTATAATTTCTACTTTCATGTTAGCAAGTAGAGACTTTTGACACTTAGAGAGGAGAAATTACTACATCTGAATTGCACTAGTGAGAATTTACTAATATGTGGAATTGTCATTCACTCTAGATATTTTGACAGCCATCATGAAAGCTAAGACCCATTGTGATCTGAGTACATATTTGTTCATTGAATGGCAGGTGTGCTCACAACACAAACATGCTTACAAAGGTACCTCTTAGAAAGAAAAGTTGCTTCAGACAAATGTTTTTACAGTCTTACATAAAGCAAGCAGAATGGGAGTATATCTGCGAATGGATCCTCACTGGATTATTTGGTTTTGAATTAACTCTGCTTTTCTCTCAGTATTCAGCCAGTCACAGCAGCTGGAGGCTGATTTCCTTTGTTTAGTTCATAACTGAATACCTAGATTTTTTATTTTTTCCTCTGGGATATTTTGCTGCAGAGAAGCTTGCATTGGTTAGCATCAAGAGGGAGGGTGGAATACCACTGTGTAAGATCTATAAACACATGCTGGATTTTTATATATATATCATAAATGAAATTTGAATAGGAAGTGCTATGCTAATGTTATCTTTATGAAACAAGGATTTTTGAAAATTTCTGTGATGTATACACTATCAGATGCCATAGCACTATTTTCTCAATGGATGAAACTGGCTTTAACAGGTGTTACAATCACTCTTTACTTTTCTGACAAAAGTCCTTATGTATAACTCCAGTTTGCAGTGGTTCCTATTGAAAATGAAATGAATCCTTCCAGGGAGGACAGATGAGCTGTTCTTGATGTGAAAAGTTGTGGGGGAAAAAAAATAATCAGTTTTGAACAACTTTTATAACATAACCTACTCCAGATATAACAGAATACAGATAGTGTTTTATTCCCAATGTTCCTTACCGTTCTTCTGTGTCTGTACACCTCTGGTTTCTGTTTTATTCTTTGGATAATGATTCAAATAATGAATAATGATGGAACAGAGTGCACCCTCAGCAAGTTTGCTGATGACACAAATCTGGGAGGAGTGACTGATAGCCCAGAGGGCTGTGCTGCCTAACAGAGGGAACTTGACAGGCTGGAGGGTTGGGCTGAGAGGAACCTCGTGAAGTTCAGTAAAGGCAAGTGCAGGGTCCTGCACCTAGAGAGGAATAACCCCAAGCACCAGTACAGGCTCTGCGGAGAGGGACATGGGGGTCCTGTTGGACAGCAGGCTATGAGCCAGCAATGGGCCCTTGTGGCCAAGAAGGCCAACAGTATCCTGGGGTTCATACGGAAGAGTGCTGCCAGCAGGTCAAGGGATGTGATCATCCCCCTCTACTCAGCCCTGGTGAGGCCACACCTGGAGTCTTGTGTCCAGTTCTGGGCTCCCAAGTACAAGAGGGACATGGAGCTACTGGAGCGAGTTCAGGAGTGCTACAGAGGTGATTAGAGGACTGGAGCACCTGCTGTAGGAGGAAAGGCTTAGAGAACTGGGCCTGTTTAGCCTGGAAAAGAGAAGACTGAGGGAAGACCTTGTCCATGTGTATAAACATCTGAGGGGAGGGTGTCAAGAGGATGGAGCCAGTCTTTTCAGTTGTGCCCAGCAACAGGACAAGAGGCAATGGGCACATTTGAGACAAGGCACATTTGAGGACAAGAGGTAATGGGCACAGGAAGTTCCGGCTGAGTATCAGAGGGCATTTCTTTACTGTGAGGGTGACAGAGCACTGGGGTTACCCAGAGAGGTTGTAAGAGTCTCCTTTTCTGGAGATATTCAAAACCCACCTGGATGCCATCCTGTCCAATGTTGGGGTTGGACTAGATGATCTAGATGATCTTCAGAGGTACCTTCCAACCTCAGCCATTCTGTGGCTCTGTGATTCTGTGAATAATCAGTTTTTGATAACTCGCTTTTGAAACACAGCCATCATGTTACACAATGTCATATATGAGATAGAAGCTTTTGATCTACTTTTAGCATGTTGATCTGCAAGAATCCATCCCAGCCACCTCTGTGTATGACTTGCCTAATTGCAATCATAAGTCTGAAAATAAACATCACTGCATTAAAAACAAACTTCACTGCATTAAATAATCCCTGAGAATATATTGAACGTAACATATAAAAGTGTTTAAAGTGCATATCAAATATACCAACACCTCAGTGTTCCAAATTAATTGAACTGAATTGAATTATTGTAAAAGGGGAATAAAATCTTAGTTTGCCAAGGCTAAAATAGAAGTGCCAGGATAAAATTATTACAGCAATGGTTGGCAATACTATACAAATATGGGATCAAAGACAGACTGCTGGAACAGTCCATGGAGTTCTGCATGTAAAGACATAGAGCACAGAATGGCTTTATTTTATTCCAATACAGAGAATCAAAAAGACAAGGAAAAACAAAGCAAAATATAATATCTACCAAAAATAGGCTGTTAAGCACAAGGGAAAACTTCTCCAAGGGCAAAAATATTTCCCTTGCAATTCAGCTTCTGAAAACCTGTGTTTACTGATCTGCGTACGAATCAGTTATGGTGTCCATAACCCTTATAACCTGGGATTTTAGAAGAATTTGAAGCTGCTCGTAATTATGATTCTTTTGAATTGAGTAGCAAAATTAACTCTGTTACCAAAGGCAGAATTAAGACAGTATTATGCAGAATTTTTCTTTTAACTTTTTTTTTCTCTAGTTTGTACATGTATACTTTTTGTTTCAGAATCTACCATTTTAAGCTTATAAATACTTTGACTAATAGACAAACAGACTGATTAAAAGACATATGGGTATAGAAAAGAAAAATAACAATTATTTAGGAAAATACAGAAAATAAAATTTCCACATAATAAGGAGTTTCTCTTATTCAAGGCTGCTTTCTGTGTAGCCAAATATCCAGTAGTGAGACACATGATAGATAAAAACTTTTTGTGACAATTTTGGTGCATTGCTTTCTGCTCCTAAATGAAGTCTCACCACAGAACATGTTTAGCTAAAATTCTTTTCTTCAGTGGCTGTCACAGACCTTATAAATATTGTTTTTCTTGCTGGCCATAGACTAAATACTTCACTTTCAGGTGGACAATATCAGCTACTTGAAGGCAACATTTATTTCTTTTTGGCTTAAAATAAAAAAATATGTAAAATTCACAGTTATTTAAATATCCCTCTTTGGGAACAGGGTAAGCAGCAAAATTGGTCCAAATCCCAAAATGTGTAGTAACTGAAGAAATCTCAGTGTTACAATGAATATCTGTACAGCTTGTATAAAGTCTGAGAACATCACCCCAGAGTTGAAAATAATCCCATGATGAGGGTTTTGATTAAAGAGGTAAAAGAATGGCAAGATCTATTTGGATTTCTGACACTAAAGGCAAATAATCTCTTCTCTTGCATTGTGTCTGGCTGAGATGGAGTTAACTTTCATCACTGCAACCCATACAGTTCTGTGCTTTGCACTTGTAGCTAGAACAGCACTGGTATCACACCAGTGTTTTGGCTGTTGCTGAGTAGTGCTGGCACAGCATCAAGGCCATCTCCTCAACTTGCCCCACCTCACTGCCCCCAAAAGCTGGGGGGTAGAGTAGGGGAGATGAAAAAGGGGGACTCTCTTGATGAAAACATTTGTCTTCCTGAGCAATCAGTACAATTTTGTGCATAATACGTCTTCTCCACTTGAAATATTATATTTACCTCTTCAAGAACTGTTGTTAATTAATGAGATAAGAGTTTTACAATATATTGTCTTTTGTCAAAGAGACTTCTTAAAGCTAAGTCAACATTCCAAGCTTGATCTAAGTGAGCAATGAAGCTGTATTGTGAGCAAGACTCCATAAGCACATTAGTGAACTTTGTCATGACGAACCTCACCATGAATGGGATCTGTGCAGCATGCCATGCCCTAAACAGAGATCCATTTGATGCTGTATCATCTCAGATACCCACCATGAGAAAGGAATGTGAGATTTTATAACTTATAACTTTTTATGGTTCTTTAACGAAGTTATCTCACTTGCAAGCATCTGTACCTTTCTTCCTTTCTTAATGGGATCTAGATAAACCAGCACCTCCCTGGTGAAAAAGTCATTTTTACTGTGAAAGTAGGCTGCACAAAGTTCTGCTTTTATGTATTAGTGTCTAGGTCACATATAACAATACATATATATATATATATATATTTTTTTTTTTTTTTTTAAAAAGCATGGAACAAATATTTGCTCTGTGCTCTTTCAGACTGATTGATCTAAGATATGGCAGCTACCACTGCCTAGACAACATGCAGGGACAATTTCCCAACAAACTGCTTTGTGAGCCCTTTTTCTCATTACATAAACATTCATTTAATATCTAGCATACTCCCATAGTAAGAAATTCCTTCTACAGTTCTTTGGGAAAAAAAAAAAAAATAAAAAGAAAAAAAGAATCTGTAATTTCTTCATTTAGTCTGTCATGATCATGACTATTCTGTATGTACAAGACGTATCTTAAGGTACCACCTCTTCAGTGAAGAAAGGCTGAGGGAGTTGGGGTTGTTCAGCCTGGAGAAGAGAAAGCTCTGGGGATACCTCAAAGTGGCCTTCCAATACCTAAAGGGGGCCTACAGGAAAGCTGGGGAGGGACTGTTTGTCAGGGGGTGGAGTGACAGGACAAGAGAGGATGGTTTTAAACTAGATTTAGACTAGATATTGGGGAGAAATTATTTGCTATGAGGGTGGTGAGGACCTGGAACAGGTTGCCCAGAGAAGCTGTGGATGCTCCATCCCTGGGAGTGTTCAAGATCCAGGCTGGGTTGGTCCTTTGATCAACCTGGTCTGGTGGAAGGTGCCCCTGCCCATGGCAGGGGGGTTGGAATTAGATGATTGTTAAGGTCCCTTCCATCCCAAACCACTCGGTGATTTTATAATTTTAATCATAGCATTATTGCAATACAAAAAACAAACAAACAAACAAAAAACATAGGTCTCTATAATTACACTTAAAATATCTACCACTGCATACAGGACTCCCTATTTTAAAGCTTTTTTTTTTTTTTTTTCAAAAAAGTTTTGGTTCAAGACCTTGGAAAGTAATCGTTGCTTGAAAATACTTTTCTAACTTAAAGTATCCTTTATGATTAAAACTGAAGGATAAAAAAGAAAGTATCAGTAAATATTAGATGGAAGCAAGCAAATACCTTGTACATGAACACAAACCAGTAGTTTTTATTACCAAAAAAATATATTTTGGATTTTTCTATTTCAGAATGAATATTTACAGACCATTTCTTTCATCTAAAACTGCTTTACTGGAGAAGACAATGAGCAGTTTAAATGAATGTGGCCCAAGAAGCAACAAATATACACAATACACCGACAGCAATACACGTGGGTAATGAAGAAAGAGATTTAATTCAAATGTAAAGCTACCCAGATTTTGTCTGCTATAGCAATACATATTTTAAAACATAAAATATTCTGTGTATTTGACTTTATCAACATTTCATCACCTTGGCCAGCAACCCAACCTATTCCAAACTGAGGTTTCCTGCTGGGCTCTTGGGAGCAGGTTAACGAATCTTCTTACCATTGGCCAGCAGCGTTGTGTACATGCACACCTGGGTGAGTGTTAGAACAAGAAGAACCGCTTAAGCAGCACTTGAACAATAGAGACCAAGTGCATTTAGCACTCCAGAAATCAGCTGTAATTTAAGGACCCAAGTATTTGAAGAAAAAAAGAAAATCAATGGTTACTTTAGTACTGTAAAATAATTAAGTACACTGATATTATTGCTTGTCAAACAGATAGTATTGATAAGTGCTTCAAAGAACAATATGAATTTTAAAATTATTTGCTAATCTTTCACTGCATTTTAATACTCTCTTGCTTTTATTATGTCTCACAGGCTCAAATTCCTAAATCATTGTTTTTAAAAACAAACAAACAACAACAACAAAACCACAAAAAAAAAAAAAGTGTATTCAGCAAGTTTCAAACCTTTATGGGTACTTAAATTCATAGAGGTCTATCAAGGTCAATCAAGGCACAAAGACTTCACTGTCAGCATACTGGTAGCACACCGACTAAAAGCAAATTTTGCATGTCTTCTTACTGTGCACCAAAAGAAAGCAAAAATGCACCTGCTTAATGTGCTAGAACTAAAACTCTTCTCCAGCAACATTCCAAAGCACCAAAGAGGCAGGAAATCTTATAGTCATAAGAGAGGTGTCCTACAAAATTTGATCTGGAATATTTTTGTCTTGCAACAATATTTACTGTCCTGTCAGAGTCATAGTACTGAAAAAAGTCTATACAACTCAGATTTTTATATTGTTCATATGATTTATGGTTTCCCTGATGCATATTTTCTGTTGCAATGAATTCTGCTTCTCAAACCTTCACTTTACTTGTCCTTCTATTCTATTCTGGATATTGAATGTATGTATGAATGGAGTCATGCTAATTCTTACACGAAAACAGTATTAAAAACTCAGTTTTATCACCAAATGATACAAGTTTCCTAACTCTTTACTATCATAAAATATGAACTAGGAATACTTTTATGGAGGTAAACAGCTGGACCTATATGTTTAGATGCTTTTTTCCATGTCTTTTGCATAGTTTAGTACTGCTGCTATAAGATGGAGGATGCATTCTTCCCTGCTGGTCATTCACCATCCTGCTGTAATTCACCCAGGTTTGCAGTCTTACATTATCTTGCTCACTGGGACTAACACAGCTATGTGCTGCATCCTTCACCCTGGACATCCATGAAAGTGTCCAGCAGTTCAGTCTATGGCTAATGACACCAAAAGTTCTTTGGCATAGAACAGAGCAGACTCAACTAGCCTAGCCTAGCCTAGACTAAACTAGACTAGACTAGACTAGAATAGTTCAATTGGAAAGTGTTTACAAAGATTATTATGTCCAGCTGCCTGACCACTTCAGGGCTAACCAAAAGTTAAAGCATGATAATGAGGGATGATAATGAGGCATTATCTAAATGCCTCTTGAACACTGACAGTTGTGGGTCATCAACCACCTCTCTAGGAAGTTTGTTGCAGTGTTTGACTATGCTCAAGGTAAAGAAATGCTTCCTAATATCTAGTCTGAATGTCACCTAGCACAGATTAGTGCTGTTCCCAGTTATTGGCATTTTTAACATTGTTCCTGAAATTTAGCAAACAAAGTGGGTATGTACTTATACACCTGTAAGTACGGCTCCCTTGATGAGAAAAACGTAAAGTGATCTATCTAAAGGCTTTTATCGGACAAGAAGTGTGAATGTATTCACCACTGAAAATTCTGTATCTCTTCATTATTGCTAACAATGCATTATAATTTTTGTTGTTTATCTTAGAAGGAGACAATTTTTCCAGCATTTTTAGTAACATTTCAACCATCATACAAGACAGACTACTTTGTGGTTTTGAGACTCTTTCCCTAATATCATAATACTGCAAGCCCAACCTTTTAGAGGTTACAGGAAACGTTTGACAATGCTTTGCTGCACTCCCGTTTCTGTAAACTTTGAAAATCCACAATGTCTGAATAAGATGTTAACGCAGTCTTTGTGATGATACATCCACAGACCCCATCACCCTTTCATAAATGTGAGAGACAATTATTCCATGTATTGTAAAGAAATCTAATGCTTGTAAATTTTCATCAAACATTTTTCATTCTTAAAAAAATGTGTAGAGTTACTATGGCAAACAACCAAAAAAGAAATTCCAGATGTTGTGGAAAGGTGCAGAAAGATAAGATGATTTCTTCCTCCTTACCTGTCTCTTCCATAAGCCATGGTTATTTTCAAATGTTTACTTTTTACTACCATATATATTCATTTATAGCTTGCCTGTTTTCAGGAGACATAATATTTGTATATATACATTTTCTGAAGTTTTCCAACTCCACTATAGGCCCACATTTCTGATATAAATAGATATAATACGCTGCAGATGTTTCAACATTTATGATATTTCAAGTGAAAATATTTTTTTTCTGTAATCAATACCATCTTTCTCAAAAGTTAAATTAGGCAAAATCATCCTTTATTTCAAAGAAAAAGGCTTGTAGTTCTCTAAGCTGGATCCAAATTTCTACTTGAAGTATTATAAATCTAAAATAACTCAAATGGATTCTGTTTTTACCAGCTTTACATCCTAAAATAGAATTAGGTTTTATTAGTTTACAATAGCAGAATAGTCCATGAGCCCTCTCTTATTCTACCTGACACCTTGTGTATCACTTCTCATTCTTCATTATTTCTTGCAATCTGGTGATCAGCACTGTGTACAGTATTCCTCCTTTGTTTTTATTTTGAAACATGCTGATATATATCACAAGTACTCATGAATTTCATTAAAGGAACATGAAGTTGTGAAGTTAAACACTGCAGAATGAGGAAACAGTAAACATATGATCCAAAGATGAAATGCTAGCTGTTGAAGGACCAAGAGGAGGTTCTGCTTTTCCATAGTAGCTTTTTCTATCCTTCTTTAATTTCTGTGCTCACTGTCAGAGAGATTGTTAGGTTTTTGTGTCATGTTCTAACCTTTGGGAAATTACAGTGAAGCAGTAACTTCACTGGATCTATTCATTGATATAAAGTCTAAGATCTTGGTTGGATCTATCCCTTCATATGAAGGATTTTGTGAATCCCTTCTGGAGGAGAGAAGAAATGGGTCATTTGGTCAATCCTTGTGCTCCTGTAGCAAGCTCACACTCTTTCCCTATATTGTGTCATCTTTCACTTCTGCTGTTCTTGTATGGCAGTGAAGTATGTGTGGTGTGAGTTTCTCCTCACAATCTCGATTAATTTGGATAGACTACTGAAATTATACTGTGTAAATCAGAACAGAAAGTCAAAAGGCAAATAAAAGGTGTTCCTGAAATTCAATGCAGGGAGTTCTCTTGTGAAATAACAAAGGCCTGTGACAGATAATGAGTGGCTGAAAGCTTAAGAAAAAAATATTAAAGGAGCAATTTAAAATAAAAACATGCATTGTACCTCAGAACTGTTCAATACAGCTCTTCTTTTCAGTCTATATTCACTTACTGCTATAACCTCGGTAGCTAAGCTAAATTTTATGAAAAGAAATCACTGTTGGTAATGTATTTACTAACCTCATATACAATCCTTTCACACACAACGGTATGAAAAGATTCCTTCATGTCCACGTATATTAAATCTCTTCCTTGATTTTTGTCATCTCTCATTGTCATCTACTCAAAGAAGTTAATCAGGTTTCTTGAGACAGCCCTCCTTTTCATAAACTCATCCTAACAATTTGCCTGGTTTCTGACTCTTTTTATTAAATGGATCCATGGCTCAAAACTACATATATGTATTAAAGAAAGAGAGAGAACATCTATGAGCCCACATCAGAAGACAAACAAACAAAACAAAACAAATAGAACATTACAAGAGAAATAGGTAGAGTTAGGAACATGCATTAGTACAGCTAACTCTATTGAAGGCGCTAGAGCCCCATAACTGTTAGACTGTGCATGCTGGCAAATTCATCTTTAGCTAGTAAGAAGTCTATAGCACCTTGAGCACCATCCAACTTCAAAATTTTAGGCTGCAGCCATTGCCAGCATATTAATAAGGATGTGTTTTTCTCAACATCTGTTACCTAATATTGTGACAAATCTTAAAGGAAACGTCTGTATACAAATTATTTTCAGGCTGTATTTAAATCTTACCTATTTTTTCACACGACATTTTGGGGGCCAGGTTCTCTTATTCTATTTTCATGAAAATCTGCAGTTCTGGTGTTTGTCACCATCTAAGTATTTGATTTCACAAATGATATCTTTCCAAATAAACCCCACATGTATATTTATTTGTGCTATATATTCTACAGAATGAAGATGCATCTATAACTATCTATACAATATACATAGTCTTAATTTACCTCCTTCTTGAGTATATTCTAGCCGTAGTCCTGATATAGGTTTCTTCTTTTTTCTCACAGAACTCTTGTTCGTAAGTACCTTCTCAGTATCTAATTTGATCTCCCAATCCAATGTGTTCATATGCCTGTTTAAACAAGTACTTCTCAACATTTGTATTAAAAACAATGATTTTCTTCCTGTTCATTCCATTATGTAAACATTTAAAAGGCATTAACACAGAACACCTGTGAGCTTAGATTGTAGGGTTTTATAGCTGGAAACAAAACTGCCCACAGCTTATGCTAAAATGATCATGTTTTCACATGTTTTGAATGTTTTGCTTGTGTAAACTATTCTCAAGAACCTGCTCTTTCAGCTACTTGATCGATTCACTCAGTTTGATAGAAGTGTAAGTGTAGTGCACCCATGGAATTCGGACTAGGATGTCTCTGAATAGCTTCAAAAGAGCTCATTCAATGAGTAAGCTTTTCCTCTCTAAATTCCATATGCTAGTGATACAAGCCTCTAAACTCAGCTCTGCAGACCATGGCTCAGTATATTGCAGTCAAGATATTCTTTACCAGGCTCTGAGCTCTACAAGCACATCTTTGAAATAGTGTTATGTCCAGAGCTGTCAACTGCTGTTTCCTTCCTGCACTTGATCTCCAGTTCTCTGGTTTAATTCTCATCAATCTTTTCCTATGACATTAGGCTATGAAGCACAATAAAATGTTGGTGCATTTATGAAGGCTTTAGACAAAGATTCAAATGGGAATGTTTATTAGTTTTGGAAATAAACAAGTTACAGGTAAAATTAAATTGTAATTCCAATAAATCTTTTGACATCTTATGCCAGATGCTCTTCTCAGTGTATCTCCTCAGTGTATATAAATATCTGAGGGGTGGGGGACAGAAGGATTTAGCCAACCTCTTCTCAGTGGTTTGTGGGGATAGGACAAAGGGGCAATGGATGCAAGTTAGAGCACAGGAAGTTCTGCACTGACATATGAAAGAACTTCATGGTGAGGGTGACGGAGCATTGGAACAGGCTGCCCAGGGAGGTTGTGGAGTCTCCTTCTCTGCAGATATTCAAGACCTGTCTGGACGCCTACCTGGGCAGCCTGCTCTGAGGAACCTGCTTTTGCAGGGGGGTTGGACCCGATGATCTTTTGAGGTCCCTTCCAACCCCTACAGCTCTGTGATTCTGTGATTCTGTGATTCTGTGATTCTGTGATTCTTACCTTCTGTTCAGTCTGAAAGCTTCTGAACACATATTCAGGTGGCATTCTCACAATGAACACTGTATCAGTATCGGAATTCTTTGTTTCCATTGCTCCCAGCTCAAGCATAGCTGAAGTTCTTGCTTTTATTCAGTGCAAAGGCAACTCAGATGACTCTTCTCTGAAATTAACATAAAATATTCAGAGTCCTTTCCAAATTGCACCTAGTGCCCCTCTTCAGAAAGCAAATATTGCTACTTAATTTTCAGTTTCCTCTTCGCTGTTATAATTAACACACAATTTTTAAATCTTTTAAGTACATACATGATAAACAATACTGCTTGTGCATCAGCTCATTTAAACCTGAAGGCACCAACACATCCCTTGATTTTTAGCAAAAAAAAAAAACCAGCTTCAGATACAGAAATAAAAAATGTATACAGACATGCCTCTGAAGACCTCCTCTTTCCTGGTGTCTTCCTCTCACTTCTTCAGACACACATTTTTGGACATACTAAATGAGAAGTTTTGGTTACACAAAGTTAAATTCACGGACTTCATATCTGGGTGCTTAGACTGCAGGACTAACTTCAATGGACAACTGGTGTTTGTCTAAGAAGCTGATATTATCCAGAGTGTAACTGAGTGTATTATCCAGAGTGTAACTGCCTAGCAAAATCCTGAAAAACTGAATCTCTATCCTCTCCTGATGATAATATATCTTTAAAAAGAACAAAGAGATCTGGTATGTTTTTGGTTTCATATTTGTGGCATAGTCATGAATGCCATCAGAAACAGTGTCTTTTTTGTGCTTCATCCTCAATGACTCCAAGGGTTTGTCACTTCTCCTAGTATCATTGTGGGGACGCAATTTACAGGAAAAGGAAGAAGTTCTTACTGAATATAAACTAGCTTCTAGGGCACTCTTGCAATTGTTGGGGGAACCTCTGTTCCTATCTACCTCTGAAAGAGCTTCCAAGATAAATTCAGTAGTGTGTTTTTTTGTTTGTTCTGATTTGTTTTCCAGAAATTCAGGTAGTCTTAAAACTTTCTTATGCTGTTAAATTACCAGGAATAGTAATAAAACAAATAAGACCCCAAATGATATTAACTCTAAAAACATAGCAATTCTCAAAAATAGTAGGTATGATTTTTTAAATATAATAAAAAATACTGAGTTTCTTTTCTACCAATGGCTTTTTATTTAAATGAACTACCTAGTGTGGTGGTTTTACTCAGGTGGGCAGCCAAGCTCCACCACAACCGCTCTCTCACTCCCCCTCTCCTCAGAAGGAGGGGGAGAAAATACAACACAGAGAACTCGAGGTTTGAGATGAGAAAGGTTTAATTAAAGGGAAAGGGAATGGGAAGGAGAAACAGATACAAAAGAAACAATCAGTCCGCGCGGAAGCACAGAGAGAGAGAAAAAAATTATTCTCTACTTCCCATCAGCGAGCGGTGTTCGGCCACGTCCTGGGAAGCAGGGCCTCAAACGCGTAGTGGTTGTTCAGGAGGAACAGCCCCCTCCCCCACGAGAGCCCCCCCTTTTATTGCTGAGTGTGACATCAGGTGTTATGGAATATCCCTTTGGTTGGTTTAGGTCAGCTGCCCCGGCAATGTCCCCTCCCCATCACTTGCCCACCCCCAGCCTGCTGGCTCTTGGGGGCTTGGAAGGAGTCCTGATGCTGTGCCAGCACTACGCAGCAATAGACACAACACTGGAGTGATATCAGTGCTGTTCCAGCTACGAGTGCAGAGCACAGCACTGTGTGGGCTGCTGCAGGGAAAAGGTGACTCCAGCTCAGACAGACCCAACACACCTAGTGATGTTATCTGTAATTTAAAGAAGATACAAATCCATATGGCATGAGGATAATGTCCTAGTGTAGAAAATTCCAGTTACGTGATTAAAGTTTCAGCACAAATGACAAAAGATGTTCTCTCTCTCTCTCTCTTTCTCTCTTTCTTTCTACATTTTCAGTTATCTCTCTGTCTTAGCCCTTCTACTTTTTTGTATGTTCTTTCCTTCTTCAGTTTCACTAGTCTAGTCTTGGACAATCATATGGTAAAACCTGAGATTCTGTGTAGATTCTTCTTATTATTTTTTTTTAATTCAAAAAGCCAACTAACATCATGTTGAAGATAAAAACTGTCTTTTACATAGTGCTTGTTTAGATAAACTTCATGTATGTGCAAGTTGTACCAAAGTAAGAATACAATATAATAAAATATTTAGTACTTTTGCAGAACTTGATGACAAGTATTAGAGAAAAAATTACATGGATTTTTTTCAGCCAGATAATTTTCTATCATTTCAATAGCAGCAAAGTTCTGGTGTCAATGTCATGAAGAACTGAAGAGAGTTATGTTTTCAAGACACTATCTCTGGCTATATAGCTTAAAGACTCTCTGGCAGTTAATTCATACATATAAATACATTGCAAATATTATCCATCAATCTTAACCTTCTTTGCTATTTAAATTTTCCATTAACTAATCACATGAATTGCATTAAGAAAACATACCCCATCCCATTTTGAACTTCTAGAGTTTTGAAAGCTGAATGCATATATATTACTCATTCAATTTTCTCTTGAATTTCATCTTTGCAGCACATTCATATTGTATAGGACTGTTTACAAAGCTTGCCTTGTACAAAGATTTGTGTTTGCTACAACATATTTCTGCCAGATATGTTATCTAACCCCTGTTTCTGTATTTGTCTGGCTGAACTGAATTCTATTATATGCAGTTTTCATGCACTGTGGGAAAAAAAAAAAAAAAAAAAAAAAAAAAAAAAAAAAAGAGAGGGGGGTCTTTTCTGCAATTAACACCAGTTTTACATGTATTGCTCACTTGACTTCACTTGACTTGAAAAGTTAAATATTTCTCATCCTCTCAGAAATATTTTCTCCTTTTTTAACATTTCCAGTCAAAATCCTTATTACAAAATATTGCATCAGTTAGTAGTGTCTGTCATCACATGTTATAGGCTTCCTTGGCAGCAGGTCATGTAATTGTTATAGTCTGAATCATTGCCTGATTTAATGTGCATTCAGAGATACCAGTACTTTGGAAATGACTTCAGGAATGAACATTATGGTGGTCAACTTCCGAAGCCATTTGAGACAGTTCACATGCTGAAATTGCATATGGAATATCAGCAAGCATTCAGAAGCCTTAAAAACATTTCACTTGTAAAACAACTTGTTGAGTTGGTTATGAATTTGCTGCCATCATAAATCAGACTTTTCAATAGAAAAAATTAGCAATATGGGAAAATGTTACCCCCATTTTCTACAAATGAACTGAAGTGCATAGACGAAGAATCAGCTTGCAGAAAAAATCACTGTAATGTCAGAAACTAGTATTTTGTCTCGTGTTACAACACCTGTTTGTTCCTGTTATAATATGGCATGTAAAAATTGAATTTGTATTTTACTCCTAAATATATATTCAGTATTATAGACAGACCTAGAATAATGTCCTGGTTTCAGCTAGGATAGAGTTAATTTTCCTCCTAGTAGTTGGTATGGTGCTGTGTTTTGGATTTAGGATGACAATAATGTTGATAACACACTGTTGTTTTAATTGGTACAGAGCAGTGCTTACACTAAGCCAAGGACTTTTCAGCTTCTCACACCACCCTGCCAATGAGGAGGCTGGGGGTACATCAGGAGCTGGGAGGAGAAAGACCCAGGACAACTGAAACCAACTGGACAAAGGGATGTTCCATACCATATGGCATCATGCTGAAAAATTAAAATTGGCCAGGGTGGGGGGGGGCTTCTGCTTGGGGACTGGCTGGGCATTGGTCAGCAGGTGGTGAGCAATCGCACTGTGTATCGTTTGCTTTGTATTTTATTATTAATGTTAATTATTCCTTTTCTGTCCTAATAAACTGTCTTTATTTCAACCTACAAACAACTACTTTTTGTTTTTAATTGTCTCCCTTATCCCACTGGGGTGGAGAGTGAGCAAACGGCTAATTGTTGCTGAGCTTCCTTCAGGGCTAAACCATAACAAATAAGAAGAGTGCCTGAGCTCATGCAAGGCCATATGCATCCTGATGAGTTTGATTTTGAGAAGTTGAAGCTTCCTTTCCATGTTATGTGTTAATTGTGTTGCTGTTCCATACAAAATTCAATTGATCTAACAGGAAACCCAATTCACATATGCTCTAGTGTTATCAAGTCCAGGAGCTGCTGCACAATACTGCAGAGCCAGGCATGAACCCAGGCAAGTGGACTCAAGTGGAATGTCCCTGAACTGAAATTATCTGTAAAAATCTCTTTATTTGGATAACTCAATAAAATCAGACCAAACATGAATCCAGATTTTTCAAATCATATTACACTGGATATACAGCAGCCAAAGCCATTATTTCCCCAAATAGCAGGATGCAATCAAACAATATATTGCAGAAGATTTTGATTTGGTTTGTGGTTTGATAATTCTTGTTCAGCTAATTCATGGAATTATTTAGTTGTGTGTATATATATATATTTTTCAAGGTCACTCAGACATTCACTGGAATATTGTTTAATTACAGCTCTAAATTTTGAATGTGGACACCTGAATAAAATATCAAGATGATGACCCCAGATCACTGTAGCAATGAATGAAACTATTACATGTATGCCAAAGTAATTGGTGTTTAAATATATTTTTGTTGAACCTGTATCTCCTTTTTCAGCTATTCAATAATTAAATTGTTACTTTTTTTTCCTTCATTACTCTCAATCAATTCTTTAAAAACATAAGACTTTCTTTAAAGACATATGGTTTAAAAGGCAATCACATGCTTGTTAAAAAATGGCAAAAGATGAGTAGAAAATAGTATTTTCTGTGAATTTACTTCTAGTCCATGCTATAATCTAGGCTATTTACATAGTTCTTTAAGGATCCTTCTCTGGTATGTATTATACAAAACCAAACAAAAAGATAGTTTGCCTAAGACTGCTTTTTAATCTACTTCTATGATGAAAAAAAATGATACATGAATAATAAATGATTCAGAAGTTTCACTCAACATTGTTACTGTAGTAATCATTTATCTGTGGCCGTAAGATTTCTTTTTTCATTCTTATATGTTCTAAGAATGTCAATAAACAGTCACATTTTTACCAAGAAGGAACTTGAATATGGAAAATTTAAGTATTAGCATCGTTCCAATTGCAAGTCTCACCAGAAACATTTTTTAAAAGTTGACAGCATTAAATTACTTTCCCTGGAGTTCAGGGTCACCGCATAAAGTCTTCATTAACAGAAGACATCAAAAATCATGTACAGTGATCACTGAGGAACACTAAACAACCCATAACCATTGGTCAGTTCTACTGCCATACAATGACAAGGTGTGCATTAACATCAGTTGCATCATCCAGTTCTGATCTTCAATGCACCCAGTTCCCTTAAAATGACACCCCTGGTTTACTAGGGTTAGCATAGAGTAGAGCTGTAGAAACAGCGGTGATGTTTCTAGATCAAATGCTAAATTTATTATTAGATTTTCAGAGTGATTCCTTTTCAAGTTAGGTAAATGTAATCTTTGTACACAGCACACATTAAATATACTTAGTAGTACAGTATACAAGTTGAAAACATTAAATTAAACTGCCACTGGTGTATAAAATGAAATTTATGTAGTTATATGTCTCAATCTTGCAATAGTTTGAATATAAAGTCCTAAGAACAGAATTTAGTAGTAAAGTGCAATAAAGTCTATTTTATTGTACCAGTAAGTCTAGGTAGGTTTTGACTTGCTTCCCTGTATATTGCTGTTTTCCTCTTTGTATAGTGTTGTAGTCTATATAGTCTGTAACAACATATATACACACACATTTTTCATTTTGAGTCACAGAGTAAATGAAATTAAACTGGGTCTAATAAATATGTTGTCATCTAAATAGCAGCTTCATTAGAGTTCATTATAAACATTACTTTTATTATTTAGAATTTACTGTAATGCTGACTACTGTTTATTTAGTTCCAGTAAAAAATCTGCACACATTATTATGTGCAGACTGAACCTTACATATTACACCAGGATCTGAATATGCAAGACTAAGATTTGTAAACTGTTTTATGTTTCCTAAAGGGTAGCCACAGTACTAAAGTAAAATTGCCAGAATGTATACATGCAAACTCCTTGTCAATGAAGAGGAAATGAACTGAAAATACAGCGATAAATAAGGTAACCAGGGATTAATAAAACATATCTCCAACATCCTTCAATAATCTGAGATTCATTTCACCAACACTTCTATTAAAATTTATTACAATAAGGCCTCAGCTCCAATCCAGGACTAGCACCTACTGAACTGGGCATAACACAGAATTACAGTCTGATGTTACAATCTCTTTCATGCAAGGCATGTTCAATTAAATAAATAAAAACAAAGAAATGTACAGCAGTTGAGTGTATCAAAAAAAAAGTATTTGCAGAGGCTCAGGAAATATTAATGTCATTGTATAATGTACTCATGAGGCTTCATTTGGACTATCCATATAGTTCTATATAGCGTCACTCAAAACAGATAAATTAAAACCATAAAAGAAGCAGATGAAGTCTCTTAGCTTGAACAGGGAAATAAGAGAGGTTGTCTTTATGGACTATGCTTTAAAAACATGAATGCTTATTTTGTCAAAATGAAGGCTGAGATGTGGAGAGGAATTATGACTTTTTTTTTTTACATAATGAAGAGATGGTGTAGGCAGATGAGGTAGGATGGTGTCAGAAGGAAAGAGAATCAGCACAGAGGTAAAAAAAATACATAAACTGAAGGATACACTGAAACAAGAAAAAAATGATCTAAACTAGATTGAAATAAATGCAGGTTGAAAATCAGATGAAGGACTCTGCCATGAGAGTAGTGAGGTTCTTGAACAAGTTTCTGGCTGGTGTGGTAAAGACAGGGGGACCATATCTAATTTTCAGATGGTCTTGACCAGGATGTCACCCTGATAGCAGGGAGCATGACTTAAATTTTGGGGCTTTCTCGCAGTTGTCACACTTCACATTGGTTCAGGGAGTTGACTGATTTTCAGAGCAATGGGTCCTGATGAAAGAACAGATCAGACACGTGGGGAAAAGTCACCTTTAAATCCCATCACTGCACTATAAACCCTTCAGAAATTAGCATGGCCTTGTTGAAGGCTCTGTTCAGCTCTGGATCTCTACATTCAAATTCCAGTGATAATGAAAACAGCTTATACGATGGAATGAATTCTGGCTCACAAAGTTACAGCAGTCATGTGCTGTAGTCTTTTTTTTTTTTTTTTTTTCCTGTTAATTGATCTTCCTCATAAAATACATTGCAGAGTGTTTGCTCCTAATCTCTGAAATTTGGCAAGATATACATTTTTATAGAAACGATCACCATGGTATCCCAACTCTTTCTATATTGGGAAATTTCAACACTTGGCTTGATTGGAACCACTCTTATAATGGGTTTCCCGAACAGCAGCAATATTCTTACTATAAGAATATTCTTGCTTACATTTTATTGTGCAAAAATGAATACACAAATTCTCAGACAAAAAAAAAAAAAGAAAAAAAATATCATATTTTAATAATATACTTGGTAATGTTCAAGTGACACATATCTTCCACATTCTCTCTGTTGTTGGAATTAAAAGATTTGACCCAGAGAATACCCTCAACTGTATATTACAGAACATCTACAATAATGTTAAATACAATCTCAAAGGAAAATACAGTCTGTGGTTTCCACTTGCTTTTTTTTTTCCCTTTTTGCTAAGGCGGAATAAAAATAGTCTAAGGTCAAAAATTTTTCCCAATACAAAGCAAAAGCTGTTGAAGATAAATCTAAACTGGAGAAAATAATCTCATCAACTACGCTAAATATGTTAGTTGTGCTCCTTAATCTTAAAGAAAAGGTCATCAGCTAGATTTTGTTCTGTTAATAGAATAGCTGCAGGATGACTCAGAATAAACTGGAAAAAGCTAAAGCACCGCATGTAGTAGATCCAAGAGCTATGTATATAGAACACCACATAGGGAGATATATGCAGTTCACAACACAAATATGTATGGTTCAACTTCCTCTTGAATGCTGCAGCATCTAATTAATGGTGCTGCAGGTATGGACATACATCAGGTAACAATGGAGCAATATGGCTGCATGTAAGACCAGTACTTACATCTATGTGCACTGCCTTATGGGCTGAGAAAATTGGTTGAATCTTGTGAAATGATTTATTTCCTTCCTTTGGAGGTCTCTATGATGCCAAGGCTTTACAGACAGTGACAAATGGTCAGAAATATTTTGAAATATATACCATGAACACAAAAGGCCATATCATATTATCTGGATGTACAGACTTTCTTAATGGGACAATCTTTCTTTACAAGACATAGGCCAGGTGTTAATTTTCTGGAAGTTTCTAGGGAGTCCCCAAGAGATCAGAAAAAAAATAAAAAAATAAAAAAAGAATCCTGCCAATCTCTTAATTATTTTTACACATTTCCCCAGGAAATAGATTAATTAGCATCTTTACTGCAAACAGAGCTATTCAAGCAAGTCTTTGTCTCTGGTAAATGTCTGGTCTAATTCAAAAAATATTTTACTGAAAGGTCAGCTACAGGCTTGTTACATAAACCTCTATTTCACACAACATGATGTTTCTATGGAAAAGTAGGCCATATTCTTAAACCATTTTCTTTCATCCTTGTTGCAGCAGAGTAGTACTTTACTACATAAATAGCCTGTGTTTGCATGCCATTTGCATTTATTTATTTATTTATTTTGAAGGCAAACTATGTTTCATCTCCAACTCATACTTTCTATTGAAAGTATATTTTCCAGAGTCTACTGTATGGTTTGCAAAGTCTGACCTAGTGTGATGGCTAAAATTGGAAAAAGTGTTAACTATTACCTGTATTACTCGTGCACCAAGTTCCCTTCTTCGACACCTAAAGTAACAGCAACCTAGTACTATGGAAGTTAAAAAAGTTCTTGATACTACAAAAATGTATAACCAAACTATTGTGAAGATGATTGCTGCACTGAAGGAAAAAAAGTTAGTTTAAAATGAATAAAATATCTATATAGGAAAGTGAGAGAAAAGTAAAAATCTGTAATAGCTATGAGAACAGAAGAATCTGTTCAAACCTTCTACTTCACTGATAAGTGCAATAAATGTCTTTAGAAAAAAAAAAAAAAAAAGGAAACAACACAATTGGGTATTTACAGATAAGAGAATTTTCAGAGATGCAGTTTATAATGTAACCTTGTAATTCATCATGAAATAAATCTCAGCAGTGTGCTTCAAAGCATCAGTCACAGATAAAAAAGGAGACAAAATTAAGAGCGGGATATGAAAAGCTTCTCCCCCCCCCCCCCCCCCAACAGAACATCGTATGTTTCTTTATATTTTTTCAAAGCTTTTCAGTATGCAAAAACTAGATGAGTGTAATCAGGGTAGTCAGTATACTAGTTACAGAACTGCTACAAGCAAAACGAAGCGTGGGCACTCTGCCGATTTGAAGGGAAGACATATTCTTCATGAAATGTTCAAAAACTAAAAAATAAAAACACAATTTTAGCCATCATGTGGCCAGCATGCTAAATATACACAAAAATGGATTAAATATTTCTGTAACCTCATGTATAAGGTGCTGACCAAGTAAATAGCAGGAGACCTTTTTTTCCAGCCAGCAAGAATGAATGTGAGCAAAGATCTTCCTCTTATCGTGCAAACAACCTGTTCAGAGAGATGTAAAATTAATCTTTTTTTTTTTTTCCCCTCAAAGAACAGATAATCTTCCTACTCAACTATTTGCATTGACAGAAGAGATTGAGTAAAGGGCAAATGAAAAAACTTGTCTTTAAAAGTACTAGGGGGTCACATTGATCACATGGTATAAATATCATTGGTTTCTGACTCACCAGAGCCAGATCTCCAGGAAAAGTACCAATTATTTCATTTATACTTCCTACCCAATATTCTAGATTTCTTAAGAGCACATTCTTGACATTAAGTTATGGGGCAAAAAAGAAAATACCTTCTTGTCTTGTCAAATGCAGACATTATTCAAA
The DNA here is from genome assembly GCF_047663525.1 of Anas platyrhynchos. Classification (NCBI taxonomy): domain Eukaryota; kingdom Metazoa; phylum Chordata; class Aves; order Anseriformes; family Anatidae; genus Anas; species Anas platyrhynchos. Next base: position 191,383,287 of record NC_092587.1, on the reverse strand, counting down.
AAAACATTCCCATTTTATTATGAGAAATTCCATTCTGATTTTTTAAATTTAAAAAATGTAATTTAGTTGTTTTGTTGTTGTTGTTGTTGTTTGTTGTTTGTTTGTTTGTTTTTGTTGTTGTTGTTGTTTTTGGTTTTTTTTCCCTGTTGAACAGGCTAAAAATGTCATTATAACCTCTTGCTACAGACCTACTTCTTTAAACTGAAGAGCTTGTTCAGTTGTACCTGATCCTGAAAGCTTAAAATGGACATAAAAATATAAATGGAAACAGCTTTCAGTACAGAAGGTAATTCTGTCAAGGTTAATCCTTTATGAAAACATTTTTCCTTTTTTTTTTAGGGGTTAAAAATGAATGGAAGAAAATCTGACAGAGCAATAACATGAATTAAACCTTCTCCTTCATTGCTTCCTCATTGTTTCAGTCAGTTAATCTTTTTGTAAGCAATTGCAGTGGTCAAATTCAAATACAAGCTCTTTTTTCCTGCTATTTGAAGGAAACAATCACATTTTGTAATGGCCCTTTACAGCACTGCGAAGTCAGGGCTCCATAGATTTGTGAAAACAAACAAGATTACATGGGAATTTAAGGATCTTCAGTGGAAACTGCTGTGAAAAAATCTTAGTCTTTTCTTTTCTAAGTTAGTCTCTTCTTTTCCAAGCCAGGGATTTTGTGGAAGTTTGTGGATATTCTTGCCCCAGCGTAATTATTCCTGACACCTCAAAACAATTATTTTCCAAAAGTGCTCTGTCCTGTGACAGCTGCTGACCTAGTCACAGTTACCGACAATTGATTCAGCATGAAAGTATCACTGCAAAGTAGTAATCATTTGAAAAGTCATAATATGTCATTTATTTTTTTCCAGCTACAATAAGTATTTTTTTGTTGTTATCTTCTGGTTAGCAGAACCCAGTGACCAAGTGATAAAATGGCAGTTGAAAGTCAATAGCAAAGTGAGAAGTAGTGCAAGCAGGAAAAAATAGCATTATTGATAGATGCTGAGGACTCCGAGTCAACCATCAAGAAAAACCTCTGAGAACTATTGTGGATGGTATTCTCAAAATGTCAAGAAAATATTCAACCAGTAGTTCAGCCAGTAGCTGAATGTTGGGGGTCTAGCCCAAAAGAATTGAGGACAATCTGCAAGAAATCATTATGTCACCATTTAAACCCACACAGTTTCTGTACAGGAATATTTCAGAAAGGTCTAGTCAACCACTGAAAAAAAAAAAAAAAAAAAAAAAAAAGGTATACTAGAAGATGAGCAGAACTACAGAGTATTTTACACATGACAGGAAACTAAATAGACTTAGCTGGGAAAAGAAATATGATGTTTTTACAAGCAAACACATCTAAAATCACTATTGACACAGAAAAGGAAGAAAGACTATCCTTTATATTTCATAACAGAATAATGAGGAAACATACTGGGAAATTATCAGGCAGTGTGTACAAACATGAAATGAAACTGAAATTAAATTAAATTAAATGCAACTATGAAATTCATGACTGCAGGATGTCATGAAAGCTTAAAATACATGAAGGTTCCAGTTAGGTGAGGCATATTCCTAAGATGTATCTCTGTTGCTAGGTACTACGTATGGCTGGTTATCAATGTCAGCTGGAGACCTTATGCCATACAAAACATATTCAGTAGTTCTTCCAACAGACAGTCATGCATTTCAGCAGCATGAACCACATGGTCTGGCAATCTTAATCTTACATCTCAGCCATCTCAGCTCAGAGAACTGTAAGAGTAATTGCTAGTACACAGTTAATAAAACTAGCCACTTAAGGTGAACTTGACCTTGGTAGATGAGGAGACAGCTCTAGGTATTATCTATCTTGACCTCAGTAAGGCCTTTAAAACTGTCTCCCATAACATCTTCACAGAGAAGGTGATGAGATAATGAGGTGGGTTCAAAACAGGCTGACAGGCCAGGCAGAGAAGGTGGTGCTCAGTGACACAAAGTCTAATTGGAGGCCAGTAACTAGTGGTGTGCCCCTGGGGTCAATAATGGAACCAATCCTGTTTTGCATTTTTGTTAATGATGTGGATGATAAAGCAAAGTATACCCCCAGGAATTTAGCAGGTGACATAAAATTAGAAGGAGTAGCTGATACACCAGAGGGTCGTGCTGCTGTCTATAGGGCCCTCACCAAGAGCGTCATAAAATTCAACAAGTATAAGTGTGAAGTCCTGAACCTGAGAAGGAACAACCCCAGGCACCAGAACATTCTGCATGCCAACCATCTGGAAAGCCACTTTGTGGGAATAGACATGAGGATCCTGTGGATAAGAAGTTGACCAGGAGCCACCAATATTCCCTTGGAGCAAAGAAGACTAACAGAGAGGTTACATCTTCAGTTCGCTGGACATGCAGACAAAACATTCAGATGTGATTATGATTATCGGATAAACAGCAAGTCTACTGCTGCTTTGGTTGACTTCTTCCTTCTTACAGTCCAGCAGAGTTTCTCAGCGTTCTTGGTACTGTTGTATGAGATATTTAGAGTCCTTGGCCACAGTGCTGATCACCGTGTAATTTCTAACACATCAGAAGTAAATGCACAGGTTTTGCCCATATTATATATAATTTTTAGGCCACTGTGGTACACTGGACAAAACATGTGCATCAATTCTGTAAACATACCTTGACACATGTATGTCATTTATTTGCTTCTTCTGGAGGCTACATAACTATATGAGAGAGAGTTGTTCAAATGCTTTACTGCCTTAAAAGAAATTATACTGATCTCTTAAAATTAGAAATTAATCAAAGAATCACAGAATAGCTAAGGTTGAAAGCGATTCAGCAGAATAGATTGTTTACAATGTTATTATGTCCATGACATAATCTTACAAATACATACTGTGAGAAAAAGTACCACTGTATGGTTTGATTTTCTCTTTGATGGATATTTTGCAAACTATATACTTAGTGCATGTCTTCAGCCAAACTTGACTGCGGAACACCAGTTATGACACAGCTATTACTAGGCTAACAGCTGTATTAGTTGCCAGCTGCCAGATGAAGGTAGGAATGACCGCCTGACCCTCCCACTCTTACAGGCTGCTCAGGAAACACCAAAGTGAATAACATTCCCAAGAACAGAATAATTTAATCTTGAGGCTAGTACTTATTTCAGGTTTCATAAAACACTGCCTAGTAACTTTACAATTCTGTACTAGATTCTAAAATCCAAGGAAGCCCAGGGAGAGCGAGAAGGAAGTAGGCTGTCCTTGTGTTTCTAAAGCAGGGTTCTCTTAAAGATTTCAATTCCCTTATCTCAGAAATGTCTTGCATTTGGATTTAAGAATTCCAGAGATACTAGAACTTTTCTGGATATCTTATTAATTAACTAAAGTGATATGAGACTGAGTTGAGATCTTGATAGATGTGTGTCAAAGCAGCAGCAACCTAGCCATCTTTTAAAGGCCTGGAAATTAGAAAATACTGCACACACAGCAGTAACCTTATCTATTGAAGGTGTAACAGTAAGACCAGTTCACAAAGGCAAAAGTTTTAAAGAGCAAGTGTTTGTAACTGTATCTGCTTGAAAGAAAAATGCATGTTTATCATTCTTCAGAGTGCTGCTCAAGCAACTTGGCCAAACTAGAGGAAAAATGAAGTTGTTTAGGTAAAACGGGAAGGGAAGGGAAGGGAAGGGAAGGGAAGGGAAGGGAAGGGAAGGGAAGGGAAGGGAAGGGAAGGGAAGGGAAGGGAAGGGAAGGGAAGGGAAGGGAAGGGAAGGGAAGGGAAGGGAAGGGAAGGGAAGGGAAGGGAAGGGAAGGGAAGGGAAGGGAAGGGAAGGGAAGGGAAGGGAAGGGAAGGGAAGGGAAGGGAAGGGAAGGGAAGGGAAGGGAAGGGAAGGGAAGGGAAGGGAAGGGAAGGGAAATTCCTAAACAGTAACACAGTCATATGCAGAAGCGTGGAATAAAATAAATAAATAAATAAATAAATAAATAAATAAATAGATAGATAAATAAATAAAAAAAAGTAAAAATAGGTTAAAATGAATGTTAATGAATTTGAAAAACCATAATCTAAAGTATTTACTGAAACACAGAAAGGGGAAAGATACTCCTTGTTTCATAAGGAATGAGATTTAAGTTTGAGAACAAATAAAAAACTTGTCCAATCTAAGGCTGCTCTGAAATATCAAGACACCATCTGCAGTGTGAGGGGTAAGACTTACTGGAGGGGTCTTACACGGGCTGCCTTGATTCATATGCATCGTATAAGGAATATGATGGAATGTAGCCAACCTTCCATTGAGACTACAGAAAATAACAAGGACCATTTCCTTAGGACATGGAAATAAAAATGAAGTAGCAAGTTCACCTTCTCCATTAGTTCCTTTCTCCTCTGGATGAACATAAACAGAATTAGGAACACGATGGAAATGTGGAGAACAAGAAAAGAACAGTAGTTTATTTTTCATTTTTCCCCAAAATAAATATTGAGTAGCATGATTCCACCTTCCAGATGATTATTTTAATTGACGTACTAGGAATAACTCAACTGGATCCCTGTCTTTGACCTACTAAATAAGTAATCAAATATTTATACAAAGGAGTGCTGCCATCAGGAGACATTAGTATCCCATAGCAATGAATCCATTAGATTCATCAGAACATTTTCCTATGTTGTGAAGAAAAAAATAAATAAATAAATAAATGCCATCATCTTGCAGAAGGCAATTCTGTCCATCTCCCACACTATGAAGGAGGGGTAGGATTTTGTAATCACCACGACAGGATTTAAACATCTCAATCACTCCACTCCTTTCTGCCAAGATGAAATTATTCAGCATGTTCACCAATGTTTCTGAAGCTTCATGTCCTTTCCTATGCTCCCAAATCTCTATGATTTAGCAACATGACTACTGCAGATTACCTGGTGTCCATTAAACAGAAGCTGACAACCACAACTCTCTGGCTAGCAATACATTTTCTGTGTTTGCATAAGCAGTAGAATTTGAAAACATGTAAAAATCCATGTGCATGTAGGGAATTTTATGCAAGAATCTCTCTAGACAGGTTTTCAAAATACTGCACAGAGTGAAAACTTTTTGGCTGCTTGTCAGAAGCCACACTTTGCTACTGCCAACTGTAAAGGGTTCAAGCAATAGCTGTGTCTATTTCAAGCAGGGAGATTGGAGCTGGATTGATTCTCCTGGTCACCAGAAAGATCTGTATTTATGTACAGGAACAGAGATTCTCCAAAAGGTAAGACCCAGTGGTACTCTGGTATCACCATGTATTTAATGGGATGATGTGAAGGGTAGGTAATGTGAGGGCTGCTCATAGGGTGAGGCAAGCTGAGGGCCATGCTGGGCTCTGCCTGCATCCAGAGGCTGTGATACTTCTGACCCAGAGGCGGGTGAGCAGGACAGGAAGGTAACAACACCAGGTCCCATCAACAGGCCACTGATCATCAGGTGGCACACCAGGGCAAAGGTCCATCCAGTAAATCCAAGCAGTAACCCAAGAACAGGACTAGGAGGGAGACACCTTTACAGCAGGACTCAGGCACCAGTAGCCCGGGACTGGGTTTAGATGGAGCTCTCAGTCAGAGGGTGTGGGGAGGTCCCAGGTGAGGTTGGCCAGTGAAGGGAAGGACTATGTGTGCCCTCAGGGCCCCTGCATCTGTCTGTATGCTGAACCCTTCTGCACTTACACAATCATGTGCAAAAATATTTGTCATTCAAACTGAAGTGAGAGTCTCAGGAATTGAAAATGGAAAGTACTGGGCTGTAAAATAATAGCATGCTGCCCTTTGCAAGCTTAGCTTACTGTAAAAGTGTTGTTTTCACATTTCCCAATGAAACTGTGACATAGCTAAATTGATTTACAAAAGCTTTTAAAACAGAAATGTGTGGGATTTAAAAAACTGCTCATTTTGTAGTACCATTGCAAAACAGAGGTTGTATGCACCCTTATTAGGACAATAAGTAATTGATCAAAACAGTGGTGCTTCTATAATGTGAGCTGTTGGCAGCAGCATGAAAAAAGCATAGAGCAGGAGCAGGTGCCTGAGCCTTAAGGAAAATTCAACAATAATACTTCTGTTCTGTTTTGAATTTCCTGAACATATGAAATTACCTCATTAACTACTGCTAGCTGCAGTGGTAGTGCAGGTAAGACAGTGACTTATAACTCACACACCCAGCCTGTACTGGGAACTTGTGTCAGCACCCACCTCCTTTCCTGCTTCTCTTGATGTTTTTGTCTGTTTTCAGCACCCAGTTATCTCATTTCCCACAGCATTGCTAAATAATCTTTTACGTAACAGGACTAGGAAGTCCTAGCATTTTACTCACATCTGGAGGCATCATCACAGTGTGATATTAAAACAGTGCTATGGAGGATACATGCATGACCCAGCTCCAGAAGAAGCCTGATACTTGCCACCAAGATTTCCCTGGGTTACTTACAGCTTCTGATGTTCTGATATCTAGTGCTAGTTGTTTTGTTTGTGAATCAGGACACATACAAAATCAAGGGAAAAAAAAAAAAAAGTGGAAAACCTTACACTCTTTTTCAGTCAGTGCAAAGGTTTTTCTTTCATTTTTTCAAATGATGGGGACAATCTTACATGAGTCGATTTTGGTCTCCTGAAATAATCAAAACCTCTTTAAAAAACAATAAGCTTGCTTGAAATTTATCTGTTTACTAATAGAATTTGCTGATAGTGACTGCCTGTTCATAGCTTTTATTACTTTCTTCCTATATTTTCTAACAAAATTTACATCTGCAATATATCAATAGGTACATGATCAAGTTTGTTTATAAAAAGAATATGTACTAGACTGAAAAAATCAATACACTAACTTTGCATCCTAACAGCTAATTTATGGTAGCATTTGACATTAACTTCATACGGTTGCTCCGTCATTTCTGGGCAGTGTTCATACAAGCAAATAAAGCTTCTCAGGCATAAAAACAACAATAACTATACAGAAAAAATCTTCTGAAACCAGAATGTGTTGTTAAAAAAAAATCTACTAACCTGAACTTCTACCAAGAATTACTCTGAGAATTACTATGTTCTTGAATCAACCTCTAAGTCTTAGCATAGATGAATAAACAATCAAATATTGTTTTCAGGCCTAAAGACAGACTAACATATGGGCAACATTACACTTTTTTAGAACTATCATTCAGCAGATATTTTCCAGAATCACCGTAGAAAACAGTTGTATGTTTTTTTTCCTCACTGTAAAAGGTTTTTTCCATTAATTTCATACACCTCACTTCCTCAGATATTTTCCAAACAGAAGCCCTGTCCTACATTATTCATGTACCCCAACAACAAAATATGTTTTAATGATTTAAAAAACTCTAACCCACAATATTTCTGAATTTTTAATAACCCTACTACTAAGTATCATGGTTGCTTTCTAAAATCCTTTGACTTTGAAACTGTTTCAATGAGTACATTAGTTTGCCTTTATACTAAAATGTCCACTAATACAGTGAAAAAGAAGAGCAGTGAAAAGGACATGCCAGATTATGTGACACTTTTATTTCAGTTGGAGACCCAAGAATTAGCTGTTTTCTGCTCCAATTTCATTTTTTGTTGTTTTGTTTTGTTTTGTGTGTGTGTGTGGTTAAGCATAGCGCTATCAGTTTAGAAACAGCACCATCAATGCTAAACTACCACAAAAGACAAGCTTACAGTTATAAATTATTGTAATGTATCCAGATTTGCCTGGGAATACCTACATGTAAATCATAAATCTGATTGTTAAATTTTGTATCTGGATCTCCTTTGTATAGCATCTCTATTTCTATACATCTGACAAGTTTCACAGAAACTTCAACAAGTCATTTATAGGTAAAACATACATTTGTAGGAGAAAATAATAATAATAATAATAATTTTCCAAATATGTCTCCTTCTCTTAAAAAACCTGTTTGCTTTTTAAGGCTCTTCCCTTTGATTTGAACACTGAAGCTTCTGAAAAACTGGTAATATGGCAGCAAATGTTCAGTGGAGAATTCCATTCCATTTTAAACTCATTCATTTGTTATAAACATCACATTTTGAGTAAGAGGCTGGAATTCCATTGCTGGAAGTATAACTTATGACCCCAAATCTAGGGGAGAGTCCAGTCCACAAGGCAGAAATTAGATATGAAATATATTGCTGGGCTTCATGAAATGAGGCCTTTAAATAATATAAAATAAATACAAATGTAATCCTCTTTTAAAGCCTAGTTTTGCAGCCTTGCTCAAAAAGCATGAACTACAAACCACGTGATGAATGTGTGTAAATGTTTCCTGAACTTAGAGTAAAGGTCAAAATATATAATATCAGTCAGTCAATCAGCTGTTTCCATTGACTGACTTTCAGAGATTTTTTTTTGGATGTACAGATGTAGTATTCAAATTATTTGCTGCTGTAAGTTATAGTTCATTCCAACGGTCCTTCCCCATACTTAAGATCTGTAATTGTGTTCTTAGTTCTGGAAATATTTAGGAATCATTCTTCACTATATTAATGAAGTAGTTCTTCAGAGCTAGTAAGATTACTTTTATTCAGAGTTATATATGTGAATATTTAAGGACCAAGATAGTGGAAGTATTTGGGACAGGCATGCCTAAGTTATATTTAAAATTGTATGGTTGAAATTGGCCCTCATTTTAGAGCATAATGCACAAAGAGTCAAACTTTTCAAATTTAAATATTATCATTTTTTTCTTAAACTTCTATTAATGCTAACTGGTTACTTTGATGTGCTGACACTTTGAGATTCAGCTTGTGTTATGAAGGAAATCCTAAAGCAATTGCTGTAAGCACTGACCATTTGGAAAACATTTAAGCACATCTAAATCTAACTCAACTATCACTGCTTTTACTATTACCCGTCTTCCTTCTCAGCCAGCTCCCATTTCTCTATTTGTCTGGGTTTTGTTTCCTACCATAAACCTTTTTTCTGTGGACCATCCAAGGCAGAAAAATTTGTTTTCTTTGTGTGTACAGTACCTAAAGGAATTTCAGATCTCTTTAATGCTGATACATTCTAATATCCTGGAATTCAGACCATGGAATCTCTACAAGATTTCCTTCTTCCTCTGACTGAGGTCTAAACTCTTCAAGAGCAGTCTTTTGCTAAAAAGTTCAACCAAGTATGCAGCAGTTTAAGAGCAAATGAAGAACTCTGAAAACTAACACTGTTTAAGAAAAACTCCCACCACCAATTTCCTTGAAATTTTAACTGAATTGAATTCCGCTTTTCAGTTTGCTATAGTTTTTGATATTTCAGCATGTGAAGATATGTAGATGCCAACATTTATTTCTTCCTTGTCATTACTAAACATTTCTAGAGATAACAAGGGAAAAATACAGAAATTTAGTTTTCATGCAAAAAAGATGATGAATGAAATTTGTACCTATCTGGAACATATATTATGATTCATAGGCGTATGAGACATAGACATATGAGGAGCGGCTGAAGACATATGAGAAGCAGCTGAGGTCACTGGGCCTGGAGAAGAGGAGGCTGAGGGGAGACCTCATCGCAGTCTACAACTTCCTCATGAGGGGGAGTGGAGAGGCAGGTGACCTATTCTCTGTAAATACCAGTGATAGGACCCGCAGGAACAGTGTTAAGCTGAGGCAGGGGAAGTTTAGGCTTTACATCAGGAAGAGATTCTTCAACAAGAGGGTGGTTGCACACTGGAACAGGCTCCCCAGTGAAGTAGTCACTTCACCAAGGCTGTCTGAATTTGAAAAGCAATTGGACTCTGCACTTAGTAACATAGTCTAAACTTTTGGATAGACCTGTGTGGTGCCAGGAGTTAGACTTGATGATCCTTATGGGTCCCTTCCAATTCAGGATATTCTATGATTTTATGATTCTATGATTCTATATTTTGTTTTTATGGTAAGTTCGACACACAACAAGACTTCTTATTTTGCAACTTGGCTGTATCTTTACATTCATAATTAGCTCAATATATTTGTTCCCTCATTCTAGCCACAATAGGTGTCAATATTTTTACTTTCATGGATCGAGTTCTCTCAAACTGTGAGGTTATCTTTCCTGATGAGACTTTGATCTTTCTCAGAGCAAGAGCGCCTATGCCTAGAGAAAACAACAAAAACAGCATTCATTTTTTTCTTATTTTTCTCTATCTGGAAGACAACAAGCCCAGGACTTTCTCATCTATGATAAATAGAAAAAAAAAAATGTTTCTGTTTTTTCTGACTTCCAACAAGAGGTAAACTGGCAAAGCAAGAAACTATCACGGACTCTTTAAGGATGTTTTATTTGGAGCACAAGAATTCTCCATCCCCCTCTGTAAGAAAGCAGGCAGGGAAGGCAGAACACTGGTATGGCTGAGCAAGGACCTGCTGGTCAGACTGAGGCACAGGAAGGAAATGCACAGGCAGTGGAAACAGAGACAGGTGGCCTGGGAGGAGCACAGAGATGCAGTCCAGATGTGCAGGGACAGGATCAGGAGAGCCAAGGCACAGAGAGCCAAGGCCTTCCCACAAGCTTCTGAAGGGATGCAAAGAATAACAGGAAGGGATTCTATAGGTACCTTGTCTAGAAAAGAAAGGCCAAGGAGAGTGTACTCCCTCTGATTAATGAGAAGGGTGAACCAATAACAGACATGGAGAAAACTGAAGTACTCAACAACTTCTTTGCTTCAGTCTCCACTGACAGTCAGGCTTACCATCTCTCTCATTTCAATGAACTGTAGATGAGGGTTGGGGGAGCAAAGTGCCTCCCACTGTAAGCAAAGAGCAGGTTCAAGACCACCTGATGAAACTGAACAGGTACAAGTCTATGAAGCCTGATGACATGCATGCCAGGGTCCTGAGAGAAATGGCTGATGGAGTTGTTAAGCCTCTCTCCATCATATTTGAAAAGTCATGGCAGTCAAGCAAAGTCTCTGGTGTCTGGAAAAAAAAAAAAAAAAGGAAACATCACTCCCATTTTTAAAAATAGTAGAAGGGAGAACCCAGGGAATGATAAACTGCTGAGTCTTTTCTCTGTGCCTGGCAAGATCATGGAAAAGATCCTACTGGAAACATTGTCAAGGCACATGCAAGAAAAGGAGGTGATCCAAGACAGCCAGAATGGCTCCTCCAAAGGAAAATTGTGCCTGACCAGTCTGGTGGCCTTCTAAAATGGAGTGACTGCATCGGTTGTCAAGGAAAGACTGACAGATATCATCTATCTGGATTTCTTTAAGGTCTTTGCTATGGTCCCACCTGACATCCTGGTCTTTCCACAAATCCATTATGGATTTCATAGATGGAGCAATCAGTGGATAAGAAGTTGGCTTGAAGGTCACACACAGAGAGTGGTGGGCAATGGCTCTATGTCCAAGTGGAGGCTGGTGACAAGTGGTGTCCCTCAGGTGACTGCCCTGGGGCTAGTGCTGTTTAATATCTTTATCAATAATATACACACTGGGATTGAGTACAACCGCAGCAGATTTGCAGATGACACCAAGCTGAGTGGTGTGGTTGATACAATAGAAGGATGCCATCCAAAGGGACCTGGACAAGCTTGAGAAGTGGGCTCACGTGAACCCAATGAAGTTCAAGTCCAAATGCATGGTGCTGCATCTGGGCCGGGGCAATCCCAGACATGAATACAGACTGGGAGAACTCACTGAGAGCAGCCCTGCAGAGAAGGACTTGGGGGTTCTGAAGGATAAAAAGCTTGACATGAGCCAGCAGTGCATGCTTGTAGCCCAGAAGGCCAACTGCATCCTGGGCTGCATCAAGAGAGGAGTGACCAGAGGGTCAAGGGAGGTGATTGTCCCCCTCTGCTCTGACTTTGTGAGCCCCCACTTGGAGTGCTGCAGTCAGGTCTAGAGCCCCCCGCACAAGAAGGATATGGAGCTGTTACAGCAGGTCCAAAGGAGGACCACAAAGATTATCAAGGGGCTGGCGCACCTCTCCTGTGAAGAAAGGCTGAGAGAGCTGGGGCTGTTCAGCCTACAGAAAAGGCTCTGGGGTGACCTTATTGCAATCTTTCAGTAGTTGAAAGGGACTTATAAAAAAAGATGGAGAGCAACTCTTTGCTTGATCAGATAATGACAGGATGAAGGTGAATGGTTTTAAACTAAAAGAGGGGAGATTTAGATTAAAGGTTAGGAAGAATTTTTTCGCAGTAAGGGTGGTAAGGCACTGGAACAGGTTGCCCAGAGAGTTTGTGGAAGGCCCATCCCTGGAGGTGTTCAAGACCAGGTCGGATGAGGCCCTGGGCAACCTGATTTAGTGGGTGGCATCCCTGCCATAGACAGGGATGCCATACTAGATGATTTTGAGGTCCCTTCCAATGCAAGCCATTCTACGATTCTATGATTTTATGAAAAGAAGCATGCATTGCCTATATGTCATTTCCCATTCTTAAATATAAATATAAACCTGATTTAAATTTCAATTCTGAAGTTTGAATTTTCACGGCTCCTTCAGAGCTCAATAAATATTTTTTTCTCTCTTTTTTTTTCTTTTTTCTTCTTTTTTTTTTTTAATTTTATCTAAGCTTTAATCATGTTAATTGTTTTAGATAACAGCAAAATATAAGTATTTGTATATAAATGGGTATAAATGTGTTCAAAAGGCACTGATCATTATGACAAAATTATAAGGCAAGTACAATTTATAATAAAATTTTGAAGTAAGCAATAATGAAGCTTGAGAAAAAACTTTTTCTCAGTTTGATAGTAAACAGTTACCCTGTTGGGAGCAACTCTACTTTTTTCTAAGTATTTGGTTACACAAGAATAGAAGCCCTATGTTATATGCTGTTAAGACTGTAAAATCAAGCACTTACAAGTGTGAAAATCATGGAATTGGAGCTGCATTTGTGATTTTAAATCTGCTCCTTTTTACTCATACATTATTTATCATGAACTGTCATTTCACAATTACTTTGAATATTTTCCACATAATTTTGACTCCATGTGTAGTCATTACACAAGGGAGTCAATATTTAGTGGCAAGTTTTCAACCAACCTTTACCTATACAAACCTTTATGGAAATGAAAAAAGTGATGAATATATTACAAAAATACATTTGCTAACAACACTAGGAAACACTGAATTTTAAAAGTTCTCCCACATTAAGTGCTCTTGAACATACATAAAATTTATTTTTTATGACCAACCAAGCATCTTTTCCCTAAGGTTGCTGTCTCTGTCTGGGAGTATATTATAACATTAATTCCAAGATTGTTTGAAAATGCTGAACTTGGAAATTTGCACTGCTTGGTGCTCTCTGTAGCCCTCACTACCATGAGACACTATGTAACAAATGGAAATAAATGAGAAATTTCATTTTGTGCACATGGAATAGTAGTAACCTTTCATAATAAATGCAAAGACATTTTCCTTTAGGATCAGTTTCCTTCAAAAACAGTTTGTTATATATGATCTCATAAAATCTACAAGAGAATTAAAAAGGGGTAGAATCACAGAATTGTCTACTTTGGAAGGGACCTCAAGATCATCGAGTCCAACCTCTGACCTAACACTAACAAGTCCTCCACTAAACCATATCACTAAGTTCAACATCTAAACATCTTTTAAAGACTTCCAGGGACGGTGACTCCATCACTTCCCCGGGCAGCCCATTCCAATGCCTCACAACCCTCTCAGTAAAGAAGATCTTCCTAATATCCAACCTAAAACACCCCTGGTGCAACTTTAGCCCTTTCCCACTTCTCCTGTCACCAAGCACTTGGGAGAATAGACCAACCCCCACCTTGCTACAGCCTCCTTTAATGTACTTATAAAGAGCAATAAGACGACTGAATTTTATCATGAAGATATGAAGAGGGATTTGGATATTTTACTGGCTGAAGAGTCAGCATAACAGCCATATGTATGTACAGAATCCCCCAAATTCACAAGTATACACATACATGTAGACAGAGGAATTGCCTGGATCTGACTGTACTTGGCACTGTGGTACCACCACTGAGCAGGCTTGGTCTCCCTGTACCTATTGGGTGTTGTTTACAAGGCTCTGGCAGTGGGGCTGCAGGGGCCTCCATGAGGAGAGGCTGGCACTGCCTCATGCCAGTCTCATCTGGTCCCAGACTGCCTCATTGACCCTAATGTAGGTCATGGCTGAGCCCAGCAGCCATGCTGTTGGCTCCTTGGGGAAAACATATTTAAGGATCATAGAATCATTAAGGTTGGAAAAGACCTCCAAGATCATCTGGTCCAACCATTGCCCTGCTACCAAAGTAACCCACTAAACCATGTCCCTAAGCACCAGGTCCAACCTTTCCTTAAACACATCAAGGGACAATGACTCCACCACTACTGTCACAAGTCCATGGAGCCAGATGGAATCTACCCAAAGGTACAGAGGGAGCTGGCAGATGTGACTTCTGGGCCACTTACCATCATCTATCAGCAGTCACGGACATCCAGAGAGGTTCAAGATAACTGGAGACTTGCTAATGTGACGCCCAGGTATAAGAATAAGGAGGAACCAGGGAACAACAGGTCTGTCAGCCTGACCTCGGTGCCTAGAAATGTTATGGAACAGGTCATCTTGAATAGAGTCACACAGCATATGCAGGACAGCTGGGATATCAGGCCCAGTCAAGATGGGTTCATGAAAGGCAACTCCAGCCTGATCAACCTCATCTCCTTCTATGACCAGGTGACCCAGCTGGTGGATGAGGGAAAGGCTGTTGATGTAGTCTACCTAGACTTCAGCAAGGCCTTTAACACAGTAAAATGCCACATGACAGGGTGAGGAACAAATGTATGAACAACAGGGACAGAGAAGGGAGGGAAGGGGGTGCACCAGCCACTAGAGCTGAGGCTGAGAACTCACACCAGAGCAGGACAAAGGCATGAGGCAGAGTGGAGTTGCCATGGACAGAACACACCTAAACCTCTTGCTCTACAGTAGTAACATTTTTAGAAGCCTCTATGAATGGGGTTTTATTTATTCTCAAGCTAATTAGACCATTACGTTTTAAATTACATTTGATAAAAATACATATATATGTATATAATTCAAACCAACCTTTCCAAGAACATTTAATTTTTTATCAGGTGTACCAAATAAAAGTCTAAAGTCTAATTTTTCATCTGTGAGGCCTGCTAGACATCTAAGGGGAAGAAGATTCTCAAATATTTAGTACAGTAAATATTAATCATGCATTAGCAGAAGTTGCTTTTTTGTTTGTTTGTTTGTTTTGTTTGTTTTTTATAATTAATAGAATTTTATTATACCTTTCCAGAAACATCTGGTAATAGATCAAATCGTAATTTGAAAAAGTTAAAAATTTGAAAAAGATCCAAATTCTCAGCTGTCTGAAAGCAAATACTTGACAGAGAAATCAAAGGAAATCATTTACACTTGCAACTTCTTGGCACTTTTCAGTGTTTCTTGAGTGTCTCTTAAGACACTTTTACAAATAAAGACACATATGACTAGATTTGTCTACACTGCCACCCTAGGGGCTTCTGGCCCAGGATGCTGTTGTGAACTGTTTTTGGTAGTTGTGATTCAGCAAGCCCTGGTTTCCTTAACCTGTAAGATGGATATCAGAGCCTTCTGTGAGCTTCATTCCCCCACAGGGATCCTGTGACTTACATTTCAAGTGGGTATTTTAACCTGGAATCTCCAACCTTCACCAGCACTGCAGAAATAACCACAACCTAGACCGACTCACAGGCAATTGTATTTCATACGACATGACAGCTGCTGTTGATTCTATATTAATATCATTAACCTATGAAAATACATTCAACATAACCATAGCCTGTCACGCTGAACTTCATAAAGTAGTTCAAATCATTGTTTGCTGCAGGTCATTAAGAAACTAGTAAACAGACTATTTAACAATGATGCTAATGTAAATTTTCTATGACAGCAGTCACTGGTATCCTGCTGACAAATGATAATGTCATTGCAATGTGTCCTTAGAGCTCAGTAATTACTTCTGTATTCATGAGTGTATATGGCTGAAAGTTTACCTGACCTGAATGTAAAACTCTCAGCAAACTTCACACATGGTTGTGCATCAGGTGCATGTATGGCATAAAAGTGTTCAAAATACCTCTAAAGAAATGCATTGTTCACCTGGGGCATTACACTCTGTGCTCTTCCCACTACAAAAAATTCTTCCTGAAATATTGTATTGTTAAATTATTGCTTTAGCTCCTTACCTTACAAGACTTCTTGTCAGTGTTCAATAGGCATTTAAATAATGCCCTTAACAATATGCTTTAACTTTTGGTTAGTCCTGAAGTGGTCAGGTGGGTGGACTCAATTATGTTTGTTGGTTCCTTCCAACTGAATTATTCTAATTGTAATTCTAAAAAAAAAAAAAAAATGTTTAAAGGAACAAAATATGAAATACTTTCAAATGGCAATAAACTAGCTTTGAAAGTGTCCTGCGTACCTGTGTGAAATAGGCTTTTGTTATTTCAAACACCACTAGACCTGAGTATTGTTGATGTTGTGGGGAAACTCACTGAGAGCTGAAGTATACTTTTAGGATGGTGATTCTGTCAAGATGCTTTTAAACCTTCTAAAGTGTTGGGAAGGACAACACTTGTGTTTTAGTAGTTCAGACACAATACCTTATATTTCTAAATTATATTTATATACTAAAATATCCAGGGTCAGATCAAATTTACCTCCAAGTGCATAAAGAAATAAACAACATTGGACTTGATGCACTAGTGGTTGCATATGAAAAGCCATATTAGATGGAGATGGTCTCAGAAAAACAAGAAAATATATATCTTTAAAAGAGAGATAATAGGGGATTCAAGGAAAGCAGAATACTTAATTATATACTACAAGAAAAATAAAATGGAATAAATATCTAAATGGTGAACTTACAAGCACCTGTAATAAAAATAGCCAATATGCATTTTTCAAGAACACACTGTGTCGAACTTAGTTAATTTCTTTCTTGGACAGGATAACTGGAACACTGGATAAAGAAGAAGGACAAATTGAGTGTCTTGAGTTCAGTAAGTCTTTTTATATTCTTCCATATTAAATTCTCACAGGAAAATGAAGGAAATGTCATCTGGATGAGAAAACAAACAAACAAACAAACAAAATAATAAAGACAGTGTGTGGCTTAAAAGTCTTTCTCCAAAAATAGTTACCAGTACCAAATGGGGATTTTCTTTCAGGCTGGTTCCCTCAAAGATTCCAGGTCTGAATCTCTTCAAATGTTGAATCTCTTCAAATGTTTCTAATACATACATTTAATGAAAATGTTGAATCTCTTCAACATTTTCATTAAATGTATGTATTAGAAATTAACTTGATAAAATTTGTAGATTTGTAGAAACCAGGATGTGCTGGGGTTACAGAAGTATGGATAATAACTTCAGAATGATAATAATAATAATAATAATAATAATAATAATAATAATAATAATAATAATAATAATAATAATAATAATAATAATAATAATAATAATAATAATAATAATAATAATAATACAGAGCCTAGTAACTAGTAAGGAGAACTGACAATTTAGTGTGAAATGAGGAAAAAGGAAATGCAAGTTGCAATGTATTAGAAAGTACCTGTGAGTCAACATGCAATATTACTGAAAAGGAAGGAAAGAGAAAATCTCATCTTGTCAAGAAGTTTGCAGGTAAGATGTGGCTAAGTATCGTTCTGTCCTCCTTGTTTCCAGAAAAAGTGCAGCTGAAGCAGCATGAAGAGTCTTCAGCACCATACTCCAAAACACAGGTAGTCACTCTGGAAAGCATACAACAGAAAACAGCAAGAAAGTAAAGGACTCAGTATGTATTATCCATGAAGGAAGACTGCAGAAATAGGGTTTCTTTAAGTCTAGGCAGGTAAGACTTGATAAATCTTCCAGGATATAGAAGGCTGTTAATAAGAAAGACAATGATAAATTGGTAGCAATTGTTCACTAAAAAGAAAGACAAAAAGAACCAAGTTTAACTTGCTGTAAAGGCTATATAGGTCAGATATTAAAGTAAAATTGAGAGGAAAAATCTCATACAGGACACCCTCAAAAAGTCTTTCAGTAGAAATTCTAAAAAAGAAAAAAAAAAAATGTTCCAGATAAAATCTCTGTGGGAAGCTTTAGTGTGTTTGATCCTTCCCCAGCACCATGGGACTGGACAATGTAACCTTTGGAAATCTATTCCATCCCCGCATTTTTAATTCAATGACCACATGATGTGCTTTAGCAAGGACCACTTATGGATTTTTTAAAAGGGTGCTCTGACATAAGGTTAGATAATTTCACCCTTTTGCATAGTATCATTTTCTTCCCCAACAGGCGCCCCTCCTTCTTTTGCACTTACATATTACAGTATTATTCAGCACAGCTGAAGACAGAGGAAGTTGTCCTAAAATATATTTTTGAAATTTTTTATAAATATGTCTACAAACAAAATCTGACCTGTTGTAAATGATGCTCCACTAATATACATTCCATGAATAATCCCTATCTTAAAAAAAGTATGAATCATTGTTTATTAAATACTATTAAATCAACAGCTTCAAAATTATTTTTTCTAAAGAATTTTAGTGCTAGATGAGATCATTCCAGCACTGATTTTCTTCATGTAACTTCACCTAATAATGTAAGAGATATACCCACCTTGATACTAGTTAGAATAACTCATCTTCATTATATATTTATTAAAGAAAAATTAACTGCATAAAAACAGTCATGTACTGACTATTAGTATGAACACACACTTTTGAATAAATACCAGATATGCTTGCAGCACTTATGGCCACGAAAACTGATCAGATTTTCTAGGAAAACAGATTCTAGTTGTACAAATACATAGCACATGGCTACAGCTGAATGGCAGCAATTATCTAAGCTGCAGCTTTTGCTGTGTGGGGGACGGTTACTGGAAGCTGGCTACAGTTAAGGCAAACAGACAGATTTATTTGAGATAAACTTCAACCCTACCATAGAATAAGACAAGTATGAATACAGAAGAGCCCAAACTGTGGGCTGAAAATGCATTTTCTAATGCAGACAATATTGTATGAGCCCTAATTAATATGAAAATTAAGTAAAAAATAGAATCTATATGTGTTAAGAAAAGCATTAGATGTCTTGATCTTTTTTTTTTTTTCCCCTGAAGCTAGGAAATAGTTTCACATAAATAACTAATACCTTGATATAGAAGTATAGACAGAATGGTTGTAGTGTATTTGTCTCTCAGACTTGCAGATATGGGTCAGTTAGGAACTGAGAAAGATAAGACTAAATAAGAGGACATAATCAGGTGAAAAGTATCATTACTGGCAATAAACCTAGTGAAAGCTACTTTTTTTATGAGCAATTTAGTGTATCATATTGCAGTTATATTCTAGAAGTATGATTTTGTAGAAACATTGAAGTTTTCCTGGTTATTATGCTTGAAAGATTTTTCTGTCAAATCAACTTAATTTCATGAGTCAAAAAGATAGGGTGGGGGCTTCTTCACTGCTAGCTTGGCAATTTCCCCATCCCTCTCCTTCCCCCGGATCTAGAATCCAGACTTCATCCTCTTTGCTCATCCAGCATCACCGATATGATATTGAGACTTCTGTAACTGGAGCTGATGTCGTGAAACTGTGGCAATGGTGCATGAGCCACCGAGGATCCAGTTCACCCTTTCACATGGGTGGCAACACTGGGGAGAACAAGAGAAATGAGCTAAAAAGCTACCACCCTCAGATAAAGATGAAGGTGTTTCTTTTAATTTTTACAGGAAATGCTAATTCAGTCAACAGAGTAAGGGAGCTGCTCTGTGTAGTGAGGAGATGCCATTCTTTGTAGTGTTCTGACTTCTTCCTCACTCAGCTGCTTAGATTCAGTCACAGAAGTTAAGGCAAGATATTTTAATGAGAACTCATAAGAATGTGAAAAGTATTTTCAATCACCATTTTTCATGGAAACAGTGTGATGTTGATCTTTTCCTTAACAGAATCCAAATAAAGTGTCTTTTTCATCTGAGAAATAAATATGCATGGAAAAACATTTTTTATTCATAATAATTCACATTCCAAATATTTGTAATTATCTAACTTGAGTTTCTGTCTCCTGATGATTTTCTCCTGTTTTTTTCCCATCTTATTCCATGCTGAATTCAGTTTCATTGAAAAGTTTTCAACTGCAGGGGTTTTTCATTGCTGTTGCTTTTGTTTGCTTAGATGATGTAGAATCAACATCACACTCACAGTTTTTTTTTTGTTGTTGTTGTTGTTGTTTTTAAAAAAAGCAATATTTAAGTACTGCATGATTCAGGAGGGCCATATGCATGCCTCTGATCTGTAGTAAAGGAACAGCCTTTTTTACTTACACTCTTCCTCTCAGGTAATGAGCACTTTGTTCATACTCTGCAGTGTGGGTGATCATCAGCTGGACACTTCAAGCAGAGCTAAGGGAACCCTTATTTTGCTACCTTAGATGAGTACTCAGCTAAGGTAAGTAGAACAGAATAGATCTATTTTAAACAGTATTTCATGTGAAATTACTCTAAGTTAGTCTGACTCATACAGCACCTAGAAGACTAACAATAACCCATGCATCCTTTACACTTGGGGTCCAAGTATTATTAAAAGTGATGGGCACAAACAAGCATTAGCAAACAAACAAACAAATAAATAAATAATTTTTTTTTTTCAGTATATAAACAAGGCCAGATGGGCTCAGGTGGTAGGCATTTAACTTGGTGCATTTTTCCACATACATACTCCTCTAATTGATGAGGAAATTGCCCCATCCCTCAGAACTGCCTGGCAGCCTCTATTGCAATAAACTGTACTTAGAAAAGAAACATTGCTTCAAACATTCGTACTCTCTCAGGTACATCCCATGATGCAGCCCAGGTTATAAATCTGGCCAGAAGAAACATATTACACCATTAAGAATATAAGAAAGATGAGATCAAATTTAAAGGGTATAGATTCCAATTTTGGTCTTGTATCAAATTTCAGGGATTTAAGCTGTCTGGGAAGTATTGCAGAAGAATCTCACAATACTAATTGACTGAGCAATAAAATGGCAGGTGAAATTCAGTATCAAAAAATGCAAAGCAGTGCACATGGGAAAAATAACCTTAACTATACATATACAATGATAGATTCTAAATTAGCTATTACCACTCAGGAAAGAGATCTTGAAGTCTTTGAGGGTAGTTTCCTAAAAACATCGTCTGCATGCTCAGAGGGAAATGGCATTTTAGGAAAGATTAGAAAAGAAAATGAGTAAAACAGAAACCAGTTTTACACCTGAAAATGCATGTCCTATTCTGCGTGTCCGATTTTTCAAAAAGTCATAGAAGATACAGAGAGAATAGTGGCAAGGGATGCCAGTGTATAGTGCATCCTATGTGGACTATAGGATACAGAGGACAAAATAAATATAATAGGATTCTTCACCTTGGAAGATATGTGACTGAAGGGTGATATTACAAAGCACACAAAACTATGGATGATACGGTATGGTAAATTATTTTTACCTCTTTTTTCTTATAGTGGTGCCAAGAAATGGTTAATATAAAAGAAGTTTTAAAACAAACTGAATAAACTAATTTCTTAGACTGGGATGTAGAGCTCAATTGCATAGGATGCAGTGGACACTGAAACTGTAAGATATGCCACAAATAAACCAGATAAATACAATTAATTACCGTAGGCAACTCTTCAACACAATGATCTTTACAAAATCTTCAGTTTAAAAACATTAAATCCCTGACTATCAGGAGCTGAGAGCTTTCAGCAAGGAGAGATCTTTTCAAAGTTCCTTCAGGTTTAAAGAAACGACTGCTCAGCTCCTCATACTTGTCCCTAATAACTCACTCTCAGTTTATTTTGGACATAGAATGCTGTTCTAAATGGACATTAGATCTAACATAGTATGGCAGTTCTTAATTCTATCAACAGTTTTTCCAAACTGAAATAATCCTGATTCATTGTGATTAAAAGGATAACCAGACTTTTTAGCTTTTTGCAAGATAATCACAATAACCTCTACTTCATGGTCAAGGTCTCTTAGCATATCACTTTAATTTCTTAAGGCTGATAAGGTTGCAAAGAATTATGTTAACATACAGTGTGGTGGAAAGGAATGGAAGCAGTGGATGAACACAGTCAAAGCCAAATGCTTTGTACTACATGTGCCTCAGTATCAACATAACACTGTTAATGAGAAGCACTATTAAAAATAATTACCTGTTCTGTCTACCCTAGCATTTATATGGATGAAAAATAACTCAATAAGAACAAAAATGTGAGAAAACACTGTAAAGCAATTTCCCGAAAATGAGTTCTGCTACTGAAAGGAACCTATCTTGTTAACTACCTTGTTCTGGTGCACTGCTAATCTATTCAGTGCTACTGGTATCATTTCAAAAGGTAATGTTAGACCATGCCAAAGGGTGGGGTGTAAAAAAATCTAGGTGGATGATTTGTATTTTATTTACTTTTTATTGCCCAGAAGTACTAACCACTTCACAGAAGACGT
The DNA here is from genome assembly GCF_047663525.1 of Anas platyrhynchos. NCBI lineage: Eukaryota > Metazoa > Chordata > Aves > Anseriformes > Anatidae > Anas > Anas platyrhynchos. The sequence goes on along the minus strand of NC_092587.1, from coordinate 191,360,805 downwards.
ATCTTTGTCCCAGAGTTTGCAGTCTAATGGATCTATTTGACAGATATGTGAACTAAAGCATATCATAACACAAGAAAGGACTAAGAAAGGACAGGGTGCTGAGTGAATTGTTTTCTTCATCATTTTTTATTGCTGAAGCATCTGCGCTGACCGCATAGTGAAAGCTGCAATGAGAATTGTATTTGAAACAAGACTAATCTAAATGACTGAATTTCTGGATTGAACTCTGCCCAGATTGTTGTGCCATGAGGAGCCCTTGTGGCATGGGCATTGCCTACTCTGAAGAAGCTCATTCAACATCACTGGTACACCAGCCAGAGTGAAGATGCTCTCTGTTTTCATGCTGTCACTGCCTCAGTGCACCTGGAACCTGGTAGGGAGGGATGGTGATGGATCTTTATTTCTGTGTCTCTTGCTAGTAAAACCACCCTTCTCTTCTAGTCTCCGTACGCCTAATTGTCTCAGCCTATCCTTGATGATTAACACAGCTTCTTTTCCCTTTCCCAGTCAAGTCCTCTTCTCCCTCACAAAGTTACATGTCTCCAGAATCATATCAATGTGCCTTTTTAACAGATTGTGTAGCTGGGATTTGTGTTTTGGATGAAAGAACATATAAATGCAAACTGAATTTGCTACTTCAGCATGTAAGTGTTTATCATTACATATGCATTACAAGTTCTGCCCATACTGTCAAGTATCTGTGCCTCCTTTGAATCCTGCTTTTCTTTTGGGATCCCCATAAGGTGAATGCCTCTGGTTTCTTCTCTGCAGTTTTATTCCTCCTAGCTAACATGCAGCTTTCATTTCTTCTGTAGCACAAATCTTCTCATATTCTTCCTCTTCTGCAGGGTCTCTTCATAAATGTATTTAGTCCGAGCACATGTCTGTCTGATGAAGAAAACAGCCAAAGGTTTCCAATCCTTGCCAGAGGGAAACTATATCATATTTATGCACCTTCTGCAGCAGGATTCATTCAGGTGCTGCAGCAGATAGTCAAACTCTCAGCTGATGCTCTAAAGTATGAGTCCTCTCTAGTGGTGGCCTCCAGGCAAGGCCAACATGAGCTGTTACAGGCCCTGAGGCAAAGCAAGCATTCACCACCAACAATGAGCAGTCCCTCCCCAGATCCCCTCTAGACTATCCCCTCCTTAAACACTCCTTAGACATTCAGTTAAACATTTTTCAATCATTTCTTAATTTCTCTGATATTTCTGGACCTGTTATCATTGTCCAGCTCAGAGCTCTGACTGTTTTTCCTTTTATCACCTACTACAACCTTCACAGTCTACAGCAGCTGAGAGAGCAGCAGCCCTGCAGCCCCCAAGGGGAGTGCAGCAGGAGGGCAAGAGGTGCTCCAGGCATGTAGCACAAGTTCCCCTGCAGCCCGTGGAGGAGTCCCCATTGGAGCAGGGGGATGTGGCCTGGAGGAAGCACCAACCCATGGAGAGGAGCCTACAGGAGGAGTGTTTTTTGTTTTTTTGTTTATTTTTTTTTCCTTTCTCTCCATCCTATTTCATTTTTAATTAGCAATAAATTAGTTTTCCCCAGGTCAAGTCTGTTTTGCTTTCGAGAGCAGTGTGTAAGTGATCTCCCCATCTTTGTCTTGACCCATGAGCTTTTAATCTCATTTTCTCTCCCTGTCCTGTTGGGGACAGGGAGTGAGACAGCAACTGGATAGGCATCTGAAAGTCAGACAAGGTTAACACCCCACAGCAGCAGTCAAAAACCCTACTTTCCCATTCTTCCCTTCCTGCCTTAACCTTGATTATATCCCTGTTGCTTGTCCTGTCCCAGTTTTTCTGTAACATAACACTGTCATCTATTCACTTCCCCAAACTTTGTTGAAATGAGATTTTTCCCTTTTGACACTGCAACTTGTCTCTTCTTTTTCCCTTGTGTCTCTTAAACTAAACAGCTATAGTGGTCTCTTTCTCTTTCTTTTCTCTGTTATCTAGACCTAAAAAAAAATGACCCTGAGATGTGTAAACAAGGGAGTACCAAGTACAGGATGAGAATATCTCCAGAACACCACTCATACAGTGATACTGCTAACTGGAGTACTGGTTTCATCTCTGATACTCAACATTAGAAACCAAAACTAGACAAATGTGGGCTTTAACAAATGAGAGTAGGTAACAATTGGAACAACTTACCCAGGAAAGTGATGGATTTCCTGTCTATTGAAGTCTTTAAATCAAGATTGGATGTTTCACTAAAATATATGTTTCAACTCCGAGAGAAATTACAGACTTGATATAGGAACTGCTGGGTTAGACTCTTGGTCAGCTCAAGTTAGACGAATGCATGAAATGATCCCCTGAAGATTCTTGAATTAAATTTAAGTTAACATGTTACCATTATATTTGAAAAAGACTAAAAGCATAGCATTCTCCTTAGTTTAGTTGATAGGCATTGACTTGCTGTGCCAATATAATGGACATATGTCTAAAACCTGATCTCTTTTACATATGTTTGGCATGAATTCATACAACCACATGTCAAATTAACTAAATACTTTATGTGTTTCCATGTTTACTTGCTACTACTGGTGGCAAAGAATCATTATGGAATCATTATGGAATGGAAATATTATTACATTTCATTACTTTTTACTTTCTTTTTAATTTGATTTCCAAAGTCAAAAAGTGAAATTCTAAAGGATGGAAGAAAGGAAGAACTGAATTTTGGGGAGAATTTAGGGAGACAAAGGATCTCTTGGCAGGGAGGAGGAAGAAAAAGACAAGCAAGAGCAAAAGCAGAGGTCACAAAAAGCCATCAGTAAATAATGTGAAGCACAGGTCTTCAGATTCAGAGGAAGAATAGGAATACGTGGAGGGAAAGTAAAGGAAAATAGAAGACTTGCTGAAAAATAAAGGAGTGAGTATCCTAAAATGCAAGTAAAGTCTGTTTTCTGCAAATAAATCTCTCAAATAAATTTATTTACAGGAACTCCACACTCCGCCAACCCCACGCAGAGTCACGTACACTTGCACATGCCCATGCAAATAGCTTTATGTGTCTGTAGTTGTCAGTGCTCTTTGCTTGCTCTTCAGAGCACATGGTTAATGCTGAGGAACTCAGTATCATTCTTCAGAAATCACTGTCACCCTCTGCAGCAATTAAAGGGGATGTCTTTCACCCCCAAAACAGGACAGCCTGAAGATGCAGGATATAGTAATACAGCAAGAAAGCAAGCCTGGCTGAAAATAGGCAAAATTTTCTTGGAGCAAATATGTTTGAATACAGAACAACAAAGTTCACCTTAAAAATCGATATTCTTCCATGTTGCCAATTAACATTTTAAAATTAATTTATTGAAGCATCAGTCATCCACCAGGACTGACAGAAATCTCTGCAAAGCCACAGGTAAAACTAGAAGCTCTTGTCTCTGACATACAGCTATTTTTGGATGATTTCATTACCTACCATTTATTATATGTATCTTTTAATTATTAACTGCAATATCCCCAGACCTTTGGCAGCTGCTTTTGCGGGACTTCCAAGGTTTAGAAAGACAAAAAAAAAAAAAAAAAAAAAAAAAAAAAAAAAGCCACCAAAAATTAAGTGTCTAGACACGAAAAGCTCCATTATTTTTCCCACCTAAAATACATACATTAAAAAAAAAAATAAAATAAAAGGATAAATAAATAAATAAGAGAGGAGGCAGCATAGGAGCCGGGAAGTTTCCCTTTCATTCTCTCTCCCTCCTTTTGCCACGAGTGCCCACAAGCGCTGAGCGCTTCCCCCTCTCCTCCTCCCCCCCCCGCCCCGGGCTCCATCCTCTGCCGCAAACCCCGGCGGCGAGGAGGGTCCCGCTGCTCCGCGGAGCCCCCCTCGCTCCGCAGCCGCTCAGCACACGCGGATACGCCCTGAAGCCTTCATTAATAATAATTAGCCCTTAATTACAGCGGTCTCAGCCGTGTCCCCAACACAACCCGGGGCAGTCACCTTGCCCTCTCGCCCCGCGGTACAAACTTCCGCGCCGCTGAGCGCCCGCGGATGTGCGAGGGGCAAAAAGAGGATGCTTTTGGGGTGTAGGGGGGATGGATGGGTTAAAACCCGAAAAGTCTCCGGCTGCCGGCGCTGCAATGCGCGCAAGGAGCCGGGGGAGGCTCCGCGGGGCGGCGCGGAAGATGCTCGGCGGTGCGGGCAGGGGGGGTAAATTAAAAAAAAAAAAAAAAAAGGGGGGGGGGTGGACGAGGAGGGGGAGGGATGGAAAGGGAAGGGGGGGGGCACACGGCGCATGTCCGCCCGCACCGCGCCGCGCCGCGCCGCCACTAGACGCTCCCCCCCGCCGCCAAACTCCCCACCATCTTCTGCATGTGCAAGCATCGCAGCCGGACACAAACCGCTCCCCGGCGATGGAGACTGCGGGAAAAAGCCGGTGCGGCGGGATGGCTTGCTGAAACGGCGGGGAGAGAGGCTGAGAGCGAGCGGCGGAGGATAGCGAGCAAATACTAAGACAAAACAAAAGAAAAAAAAATCCGAAAAAAAAAAAGAAAGAAAGAAAGAAAGAAAGAAAAAAGAAAAAAGAAAGGAGGAAATCTCTCTTTTTCTCCCCCTTTCCTTTTTTTTTTTATTTTAAATTCTTGATTTTGTTTGTAGCCGCCTCGTCCTCGATGCCTCTTTGAGCAGCATCTAGAGAGCGAGCGGGAGAAGGCGAGAGAGAGAGGCAAAAGAGAAGATGAGGATAATTTGCAGACAGCTTGTCTTGTTGTTTTCTGGCTTTTGGGGACTAGCAATGGGAGCTTTTCCTAGCAGTGTGCAAATAGGTAAGAGCTGCATTGGGCTGTGTGCGTGTGTCCAGGGGTTCAAGCCTTTGCAAAGTGAGTTGGAAAGGCGGCTCTGAAGGCAGCTTGCAGATTTCTCCTCCGCCACCATCCCATTTCCCTGCCTTCACGGAAAGCCCGCGTGTATTTGTGTATGTGCGCTCGTTTGTGTGTGTGTGTACGTGTCTGTGTGTGTGTTCCCCTGCTGTAGGGGGATGCTCATCTTCTGCGAAACTCGTTCCCGCTCCTGGGTGTGTGGGATCGGTAGGAGAGGAAGGGGCTTGGGGCAGATGCCCCTGGGCTGCCTCGGCCCCCGCCAGCATCCCCCGCTTTTGCCTGGCTCGCAGAGGGATGGCGAGTTACGTGCACTGGAGGTTGCGGTAGCTGGCAGGGGTGGGGGGTAAAAGGCAACCCTGCCCTTCTTTCCCTTTCCACAGTTGGAAAGTTTGGGATTTTGCAAGCCTCTCCGTGTAGTCCTGTGCCCCCTCCCCACCCTTTTCCCGTCGCCTCCTGCTTCCCTCCTTTCAGCCGTGTTTCGGATGGGACGCAGCTAGCTGAATTCTTTCCAGCCCAGCTCCATCACTGCATCATTTCTCGTGGACTTGTAAAGATGCTGCTAATAACGCTGAGCTGCTCCCTGCCTGCACATGGCTGCAGAGGAGCAAAGTTCATTATATTCCCGTTCAGCGCAGATTCTCCTGCACTGAGTTGGTATTTTATTTTAATCCAGAAAGCATCGTTCTCCTTAATTAGCCCGCCACTTAATGTAAAGAGGCTGTTGAGTAGCTGATTTACCAGTGTGTTCGGTAGCAGGGAGATGGAGGCTAAACACTTTCAAAGGTCACTGTAATCATGGCAATTCTGGGTATTTATATATGAAAGGCTGGAAACTGAGAAGTCAGAAAAGAAGCATGAATGCATCAGAGAGGTTAAAATCGATTGACGACAGTGATTTAAAGGCAGCAGTTGTGATTATGAATATGATTAGTTCCTTACCCATTAAAGTCTTAGGACTTGCTTTACTGTGCAGCTTTGGGAGAGATAGTTGCTTGCTGTTGCAAGATAGTGAGTAGCTTGCCAATTATTCACCCTGCTTCCTCTTCCTTTTTGCTTTTTCTTTCCTTTTTTTTTTTTTTTTTTTTTTTTTTTTTTTTTTTTTGTAGGTGGTCTCTTCATCAGGAACACAGATCAGGAATATACTGCTTTTCGATTAGCAATTTTTCTTCATAACACCAGCCCCAATGCATCTGAAGCACCTTTTAATTTGGTTCCTCATGTAGACAACATTGAAACAGCTAACAGCTTCGCTGTAACAAATGCCTGTAAGTAAACGTGCCATTGATCTGACCACCTTATGGGTAAATTGCAGTGAAAATAACAGGAAACCGCATCATTATCTTGCATTGGAAATACATCAGTAAGCCTGTCTTCAGTGTAGATTCTCGTAGCAGAAGAGGAAAAGGGGCAGCAGTCCTTGCTAGTTCTAAGTGGAGCAAAATCCCCTCTCCTGCTTTGTGCTGACTAACCTGATGTGACATTTACTTTAGTGTTATTACTGTAGTTTCTTGCTTTCTGGTTTCTATGGAGATGAATTTTGTTGTTGTAAAGAAAAATTATGAATGTCTTGATCTGTCCATAAACCCCACAGTTACTCTTGTTTGCTTTCGGGTGTGGTGTGTCTTGCATGTATTTCAAAATATATGATAATATTTGTGCTCACAAATGCTTTTCTAATGCTTGGAAGGGAGACAGGGAAGCAGTGGTGTGCAGGATAATATATCTGAGTTGGTTGACGCTGCAGTTGATCTGGTGATGTCACTTGAGGCAGCCCTGCTCTTATATTCTAGGTTGTAAATGTCTCTTATGATCTCGTAATGCATACATCCTGTGGATATGTCTCTATGCATCCATACATTGGTGCCAAATCAAGTTAGTATCTGATCTACTTGATTTCACAGACCACCTCAACTGGAACAAATATTCTCTTCCTACTATATATTTTATACACACACACGCTCGCACAGATGCACATGCACCATGAAAGGAAAATACAAAATGAAATGCCCTTACCAAATGCAGTAACATCATTTTCTCTATTATTTTTAAAGCAGAATATAATTACGTGAACTTCTACATTTAGATCACCTCAGGGTCTTTAGTAGTAGCTAAAACACATGCTGGATACTGCTCAGTCTCAGAAAGTGGCAAAGCATCATTTCTATTTATCTTCACATACATGAGGTTTATAAGAAGAAATTCATTTTATTATGTAAGACAGTGGAATACAGTGTGGCAAAGCTGAAGACTGTAGTAGCATGACTACTTGGATGTTCATATTTCAGGATTTGATTCTAAAGGTTTTGCTCTGTGGCCTTTAAGTTTTTGAATCCCTTCTCTTCATTCAGGAGTGAATTGCCTCTGGAACTAGATGCTCTAAGCAACATTGCCTAGTGAGTTTAAAATAGAAACATTCTGGAGAAGGTCTTACTGTCCATTATGCCTTTTAAATATGTCCTGTGTTTCTCTCCAGTTTCTTACAGCCATCTCTGTGTCGCTTTTTAATATGTAAACATACAATGTACTGTGCAGTTCTCATATATTATTTACTGAAAGATCACTGAATTTATTTATATGAGACTTTGGCACTCTAAGTTTCAGATGACCTTGCCACCTTATTTAACGGGAAAAGCTTCTGAGCTGCCAAAATGGCTCCATTCATTTTATGCAGGAGAGATTGATATCTTATTAAGTCTGAATTCTATATTAAGCAATGTATTAGTTGTGTTTAGCGTGAAAATCAATATCAGATTCCATAAGGAAGAAGCATTTCAGAAGGTGCTTTGAAACTGGAAGGCATCAGATCAGTACATGTGTAACTCATTGAGAAAATATTACAATGCATGTCAACTTTTGCAGGCACTGATTATATAGTCCATGAAGACAAATGACACAGTAGCTTTTTTAAACTTTAATTTTTAGTGAAGCAGGAGGGAACTAAAAATTTTCTATATTGAAATCAGTAATTTTAGATAAAGTCAATTATCTGAGATTCTGCCTACACAGCCACTTCTACCAAATAATTTCAGAGGCTATTGTTACTTTTTGGATTAGGGAGTATAGAGTATATATATAGTATAGAGAGTATTTCTGTTGGAATCTTAGTGAATTAATTCTGATTTGCATGCATTTGAGATTATCTGAAGTTGAACCACTTCTTTAAAACTGTAAGACTTTAATGCTTTAGATTCAAAAAAGTGTTTGTCCAAAACTTTATTCATTATGATCCACAGTAGATTCTTCTCTCTCATTTTGAACCAGCTTAGGTTACATTTAGCTTGCACAGTTTTAACTGAGGAAAACTTGTCCCTTGTATTTGCTGTCATTTATAGAAATATTGATTCATAACCTTTTCCTTCCTCTCTTCCTCTCTTTCTCTCTTTCTCTCTTTCTCTCTTTCTCTCTTTCTCTCTTTCTCTCTCTTTCTCTCTTTCTCTCTTTCTCTCTTTCTCTCTTTCTCTCTTTCTCTCTTTCTCTCT